>NW_018408726.1:3077412-3119679 GCF_002113885.1 Mizuhopecten yessoensis
TTTTTTTCTGCGGGAACTCTGACTTTCCTCCTCCACCAAAACCTGGCACTTCCTTAAACGACCATAGCTGTTAATAGGACGTAAAACACAAACAAACCAAGCATTAATCAAATGTTTTTAATGTTATCACAGAGTTCTGTCCCCTTTCGTTACGTGTTGACGGATCCTCCACGAAAAGTCAAGAATGGTGGAAAAGAAAAGGGAGATAAATCAAAGGAAAAAACCAAAGAGGAGGAATATGCTGAAGCTCTGAGAGACGTGAAGATCAGCTGGATACCAAAGTTAGTTACTTATTGTGTCACCAGTTAAAACTAAGGACATATTTCTGTTTGTTCAATGTTTAAATACTTGAAAAAAAAGCTGTACTCAGCTAACACTATTACTATCTTACATCAATAATTGAAAAAGAAAAACTTCGGTAACAATATTTTGAAAATTGTGTAATTGTCATGGATCAGTTGTACAAAACTTGTTAAATTGGTTTGATTCTAATTTTATTGACAGGATAATCTACTGTTTCTTTTTCTTACTATTATGACAAATATTCACTGTATACAGGGAAACTTTCGCCCAGGCAAATTTTTGTCTCCCTACGCTGATGCATTTTAAAAATTTCCCGGTTTACAGTATATAGTGTTTTCTATCATATCAAACATGAGTCCAGCATTCTTGATGTTTGTTTACAGACTTGATTTGGATAATGTCCTGTTTGAGGAGGTGAGCCATGATCATCCTAATCACCTTCCTCTCTACATGGCCAGACTTCAGGCCCTAGACAGCAGCAAGGTCAGTCTGTACCACTGTAATAAAATAATATAAACTTTATTTATTTAACAACAATTATGGAACAAGTTAGCTCAACTTATGTCAATCACTCTTGTTGGCCCAGATGTTAGTGCGTCTTAATGTGGGAGGAAATTGGAGTACTCAGAGAAAACCCACATGGTCGGGCAGGTGACCCTATACCTTTTCATGCCCAATCGGCGAATCGAACCTCGGCCGCCTAATTGGTGAAGGCGAGTGAGCTATCCACTGCGCCACCCGACCACTACGATATACTGTTTATCACCACATTTTCATTAGGATTCAGTTTTTCTATGATTATTGATTAATATTGATTAGTCTGGACGATTTGTGAATTGATTAATAATATTTTTTTCGATGTTTATGTATTTTATTTCTATGAAATGTTTTCAAGAGATTTGACTTAAAGTCTCTCATTGTAGAACAGTCATTTATATCTGAACTCTTTGTTTGTGATTAGAAGTATAAACAGTATATTTCCAGTTAAGATGGACAAACCTATCAATGCAACATTCAGCAAGTTATACAATTAGCTAATGTGAAATCTACAAATCCACAAACCTCTCCAAAAACATGTTTATTAAAGGAACCAAATGTTTTGCTTTACTAAATTTCAAACGAATGCTTATTTTTTTGGAACCAAAATTTCCCCCAAAAAATATTCCAAAAAATATTACTTTGTTGGATGATTATCCTTATTCTTGGGAACCAGATTTCAGTTGTTGGAATCAGTTTTGTGTCATTAACCTAGTGAATTGTTAAAGACCAAACTGAGATGTTTAATTAAATTTTGTTTTCTGTCCTCTTTCAGGAAAAGTCAAAGAAATTGGGAGCAATCATAGACTTATCCAAGTTTATTATCTCCAAAATTGACCAAATGGCTCTGTCGAGCTACTACGGGATGAAGAGTGACACTAGACCTGATGCTAGTACCATCAAAGTGTAAGGACTTTTCTTTAAGGCACCCTCTTCCTCCTTGGCTAGTATAATAGCCAGAGTAATTACTGTAACTGATCTGTTGTTCATGATATAAAGAGGTTACTTTAGATAATAATGAAAATATAGAGTTCATGATTTTACATTTCTAAGTATAGTACTTGGTGTGTTGCCTGTAAAAGACAATGAGCAGGGAATTCGTCTGTGAACTGTTGTAAGTCATTGAGGATGGATAGAGTTCATAAACAATTGTAAGATGATGTCTGTCAGATTGTGACAGAACATGAACAGTTAAATATAAAAGTTATGCTGAATTACAGATGTCAGAAAGCGCGTTGTCTTTCTCAGATCTGCATAGTATATAGTTTTCCATTGTGGAGAAGTTTTGTTGTTCTAAACAAGAAACAGTCATACGGAACATTCTAAACACCTCAATATCTCCCACAATTAATGAGTTTATTGTTTGATGTCCTCCACAGTGAGAT
Organism: Mizuhopecten yessoensis; assembly: GCF_002113885.1. Classification (NCBI taxonomy): domain Eukaryota; kingdom Metazoa; phylum Mollusca; class Bivalvia; order Pectinida; family Pectinidae; genus Mizuhopecten; species Mizuhopecten yessoensis. The sequence goes on from NW_018408726.1 coordinate 3,079,638, forward strand.
GGATAAAGAGAAAGAGATTTTGATTGAAGCATTGGTTAAGATGGGCTGTGCCCAAGCCGACATCTTGCTGGATCAAGGGCAGACAACTGTGGAGCACACTCAATCGGAGGAGGAAGGTGAACAGTTTGTAGAACTACCCACTGTCACGGAGAAAGATCTAGAGGACAATCTGGCTGAAATACAGAAGTGGGCAGATCTGACTGATGCAAAGGTGAGGCAATTTTGATTTACAATTACCAGATTTCTCCCCAGAAAAAAATTGAATGGGTAATGCCAAAGTGTCTATTTTAGTTAAAATTGGGCAGCATTGGAAATGCCTAACCCTTACCATGCCATTTCTTCAAAATTCTAGTTCACTCTGCTGTAGATTGTTGAAGTCAGTAACAAACTGAGACGGAAGTACAATGACCTTTTTTGGTCCTGCTATTATTTTATGTAGTTAATAATCGATTCATGACGTATCAATGCCATTAACAATCAATACCTGAGCTTCATATGCAAATTAGAAATTTGTGGATGGTAAATCATGGTTATACAATCAGAATTTATTTTGATCAACCAATCAAATGCCGTGTTGCATCTTATATTGAATAAGTATGCTTATTTTATGGTTTGTTCTACACATCTACAATGTACAAAAGTTTAAATGCTCTTTGTTTTTAAATTATCTATTTTTAATGATCTTGATAACTGATATTTTTCCAGGTCTCCACTTTCTCTATTCGTCATGCAATTTACCACAAGCAATTTGGTCGTGCCTTGAAATTGTTGCTCAAACAAACAGAAGATAAAAATGCACAAGAAACCGACAAGAAATGTATAGAGGTAACTATATAATTGACAATTATATCATTGAATTTGATAAATTGGGATGCAAATGTATTACTAAAGTAATGAAGGTGTATGTCTTTCTGTCCACCCTTTCATTTTCTGAAATTATCTCTGAATTCAGAAAATCAAAATTTCCAAATATACTACACGGTGATAAAATGCTGTATGTAGATGTAACTTTGGAAATTATCCCTTTCATCACTGTAGACCATAATGGACTCCACTTGAGTTACATAGGGGTGAAAGAGTAAAAACATGCTAACCTAAAGGTCACAGTGATCTGACCCACTAGTGTTTAGTTTGATGTTATACAGTATTTGGTGGATACTCGACATAAATAAAAGGATAGAAATAGAACACTGATAATATAACATTTAAATTACATTGTATGGCCCAAACTGAATTTTCATTGATCATTGTGACTGTTAATTTTGGATATATCCTACATTAATAGCCTCAGTGTTGCATCTAGTTATATCAACTTCACTATTATGGTAGTCTAGTGGTAGGACGCATAGCTCGTGACTGAAGGGTTGTGGGTTCCAGTCACGATACGGCACTGTGTTGTAATTTTGAACGATACTTTACTCCGCTTGTTCCAGTCTACTCATCTGTAAATGAGTACTTGGTTGGGCAGAGCTGGAATTGTTGAATGCTAGCTGGGAGCGCCGAAATGGCAGCAATACCTGTATGTTCAGGAAATTGAAAAAGATATTGTCTTGCATGTGATGATGGATTGTGTATAAGATTGGTAGTAGGTGTGACTGACTTGAGTTATTTATGTGTTTTACAGATGTACACTTCCTTAGGATGGGATCACTGTGCCCGTCACTTCAGCAACTGGTTGCTGGTGAAGTACCCTGCCAACTATCGTCCATTTTGATAAATGCTGATACTTTAGACACCAACCATTAGAAAATCACAGTTCTGGAATAGTTTCAGCCTGAGACTGGTGAATGCTACATATGTGTGATAAGTCTTTAAGAAGTGTAGTCTGAGAATTGACCTCTCAGAACCAGTTATTGCAAACTCAATTGATAACTTGATGTTTTTAAATTTCCGAAAGTATCTGTAAAAATTAAACTTTCTTTCATATTTTAATGTTTTTGGGGATTATATATTGAAGCCAAGAATTTTGGAATCAATTTTTTACATATCATCTACGTTAAAAATACTTCCTAGACCTGAGTGCTGCACATCAATCTAAAAGTAACAGACTGTGACACACTTGTAGATTAATTGGGATTCACATATTATAAACTGTCTAATGACAGTAAATCACCATATAGCAGGGTGTTTTTTCTGGGAATGAATTGTATTTGTTTGACCACTGGACATTTAAGTTGGCAAAAATTTGAATTACAACTGAAAAATGAAATATAGGAAAAATTGTCAACCTTGTTCATCTAGCGTTTTACAGAACGTAAATAAATGTTGATCTTTTAAAAGCTAGAATACAATGGACCTAATTACCATTTCATTTTTTAACATAGTTACCAAATATGTTTATATATATATTGCAAAAAGTAAGAATTAAAGCATCTTGTAGATTACCAAAATTTAAATAAATTACTAATGCATAACAAAATTATTTGATGAGAAATGGCCAAAAAACCCTGCTATATGGTATATCTTACAAGTATATATAATTGTATAAAAAAAAAAATGGAACAAAAATAAGTTTGTTATGAAATACCAAGGTTACATTTGCGTTTACCGGTTGAAACTGTACAGGTGGCTGATAAATTTTCCACAATAAACGAACGCAGTTGGAGTGTTCTATAAGCAGAGCTAAAAATGCACAGTGTCGGAGAATAAATAACAATGTATCTAGAACCTGTTTAATTTGAAATATTAAGTATTATTCTAAAAAGTCACAAAAGGTGAGTGGTCTCTTTATATATTTGATCAACAATCAGAAAAAAATATACAAAACAGGCAGTTTCTCAATACTGGTATTAAATTAGAATTCAGGTTTCCTTATTTTGATAATCAAACATATCTTGAAGTTCACTAAAGAATATTCTCATCCTCCTTCAGCATTTGTATATTCATAATAAGGATTTACAATTATTTAAATTTTATATCTTTTACATGATTGAAAATAAGTTGTTGTTTTTTTGGTGTTTTCTGCTGCCAATGGTCTTAGGTTCAGAGACTTTTTATATTCACCCATCATTTTCAATGAGGGCAGATTTTTTGATTATGTAATGGCATTTACTTTCCATAGTTTTGGGAAGAAGATGTGTTTTTTTCAATGAACACATCACTTTATTTTGACACAAACTAGATTTCTAGCCTACTATTTTAGTGTAATTAATTGCCTTTAATGAAAAATTGGTTTATATTGAACCCCAGACGACTTGTAAAAATAGATAACTGTAAGCAGTATTTTATGTTTAGTAGACAATTATGATTCAGGAAACAGAACAATAACTGCATAATATTAACTCATTCATCCCCGAAATTTCGTAATGAACTATTCCAACCTTTGAATACGAAGAGTTCAAATGTGTCTCCAGGGGTGAATGAGTTAAGCCAGAATAGAAAAAAAAACGGAATCTGTTTAAATGTATATTCACAAGGAATCTCATTTAAACAACTTGCTTTGAATTACTGTAAGTTTCCCAGATTTTGCAGCATTATTTTTGTGGTTATCTGAAGCAATCAGAACTTATCTGGTATGTAGCATTGAATTTGCTGAGTGTTAAGTGTTCTTGAAACAGCATATTCACATTACCACAAAATTTGAATATGACCGCACAAATTATCCTGTATACAACAGTATTCATCGCTTTGAAAAAATCAGTGGTATGTTTTTCCAACAATTTTACTTTTAATCCTGACAGATAATACTTTTAATGGATAATGAAAGAAATAACCACCTTGTCAAAACCTATCAATGATCTCTTAAGTCACGTGGGACCAAGGTTTTGTCGCTGTGGTTATCTAGGAGTAGATTACGTAACATGTCTCACCTGGGTGTAACACTGAAACAGCCAGATGAACGAAGGAATGTAAGTCTGTTCTGCATAAAATATTTGCCTTTTATTTCTATCTCAAATATGCATGCGGTCAGATTTGGTTCATGTTAAAACAAGGTAATAAAAATATGTTCAAAGAGTGAGGCTTATCAATTAACTCGTGCATATAAATTAAGAAGGTTTTATTTTATAGTACTTGTTACTTAATGTTTTTTATTTTATTTCTTGTTTGTTCAAGGTTTGTTATTCAAAATGAATAACATGATGAAAATATAGGGTCTTATAGTAGACTGCAAATCTATTTTTGCATGCCTGTTATTTCTAGATCTGTTATGGCCAAGAGATAAAGCTTCTCTTTTCAAGTTACAACTAACTTAAGATTGAAAGAATGAGAAGCCTTTCTTTACTTTTTATAGAATTGCTTTAAATATCATATTTAAAGGAATCCAATTTTAGATGCTGGATTAAAAAGCAGAAACCAGAAACAACTGCTTTGTCAAGGATTCCCAGCTTGATAGAATAGTTTCTTATTGTAGGTATTTTATACAGATCTGGGTTTTTATGTAGACAAGTTTTGTATAGTATGCCTAAGTATCTTGATAATGATATTGGGTTTGGATATTTTTGTTGCAGTAAACGTTTCGTCAGATGTGTACATGTAGTATTGTGCTTGTCTAAGATTTTGTTTTGTACACTGATGCCTGCCTTATCTGTCATTGTGTGGTCTGGGTACTGTAAAACATACTATTTCGTGTGGTTCATAAGGATGACTTCAAGCTAGATCATAGTTTGGTAATTTGTTACTTTTAAAAGGAAAATTTAACTGATTATTCTTACAACAGAAATAAGACATGTTTTTATCAACTGGTATTAATCACTTTTGTTGACCAAGAGATCTAGAGTAGTGTGTGTGCAAGGGTCTTAATAAGGGAGGAAACAAGCTACAGAGTTCCCATACAGAAACACCTGTGTGTACCTTTTCAGGTCCAGTCAGGGAATTGAACCCTGGTTATCTTAGTGAAAGGTGAGTGTAAATGCGTGATCCTGCCAACCAAATTTACAACAAAAACATTTTTTTTTTTTTAACAAATCTTAATGGAATTGAAAATGTTGAAAGCTTCCAAAGTTACCTATAGTATGTTTACAGTGCATATGTGTGAAAGGGTGAAGGATGTTTTTAAAGGTACCAACTAAATATGGTGGATTTATATACCTTGGGTTATTGGAATATATTATTTATAGGTTCTCATAAGTAGTCAAGAATGTTTGTATATTTCATGTTTCTTGTTTTATTATTTGACTGATGATGGGTAAGGCAGGTTTCTCAGTTGGCTCGTTAAACAAATGTGTTTAAGATTTTTACTGTGAGCAAATGATCAATTTTTCCTGTTTTTGTAGTGTATGATGACTAACAGAGAAACTGCAGAAGGGAGCTACTGAGATATTCTGTAAATACAAAAAGTTGTCAATGTCTTGTACCTTAAAGTAATTATAGTTACTTTCACTCAGATGCCTCCTTCGCGATACTATCTGTGTCACTGTGGCCAAATAAACACTGGATACCTATAGAAAAGTACAATTTGATGGTAAGATACATCAAGGAAATACGTTTAGTGTCATTATGGTCAGATAAATACTGTTTGAATATACAATTGTTGGTTACGGTACTTCAGAGATGTACTTTTTGTGTCGCTCTGGCTAAATAAATACTATACCTGTATGAACGACAGGTAATGGTTACTTGGTCGGTACTTCAGAGATATACTTTTTGTGCCACTTAAGCCAAATGAACACTGCACCTGACAGGCATAAATCTACAATTCATGGTAGTCACTTTAGAGATACGTTTTGTGGGCACTGTGGCCAAATGAACACTGTGCACTTGACAGGCATCAATCTATAATTCATGGTAGTCACTTTAGAGATACGTTTTGTGGGCACTGTGACACAATAAACACTGTATACCTGACAGGCATCAATCTACAATTCATGGTAGTCACTTTAGGGATACGTTTTGTGGGCACTGTGGCCAAATGAACACTGTATACCTGACAGGCATAAATCTACCATTCATGGTAGTCTCTTTAGAGATACGTTTTGTGGGCACTGTGACCAAATGAACACTGTGCACCTGCATAAATGTGCAAGTGATGATTAGGTACTCCAGCGAATTAAGTAAACACAGGATACCTATGGTATTTTACTATTGGTGGTTAGATGTAAACACTGGATACCTGTATACTTATACAACTGCCTGTTAAGTAAAACAAACTTATTAGAATACTTCTATAGCGATCCTGCTGTTTTAAAAATATCCAAAGTTCTAGTCAATAAATCCGTTAGCCATATTTTTATACAGAAAGAAATAATTTTGTTTTGAATCCTTTTTAAACACTTTCCACCGAAAATTGTACATATTATTTCTTCTTTGTATCTTTAACTGTGCTTGTTGGTGATTTTAAAAATATATTACGCATAAAACAAAACGTAAGTCTGAAAAGTTACACTTCAGTTGATCTTATTGTGGAGACAATGGTATTGAAACGATTGTTAATACATTTTGATTGTAAGTTAGACGAACACTAAAAAAAAAATAACCATGATATGTAGAGTAATACAAAATATTTTAGGGTTTAAACCAACACTTGGTAAAAAGGGCAATCTCAGTGATGATGTAAATACGATATATTTGATTTAAACCCTTAGACTGTCTAATATTACTACATACATATTATCAGGGTAGGTCCAAACATACTGATTTACAAATTCTTGGGTCCCTGTGCTGAAGATTACACCACTTAATTCTTTCACATGGAGATAATCCTTTCATAAAATATCGCGCAATTCTTTACCACAAGTAGAAAATTGATGACTTCCTATCAAAACCTTTATGTGATATGTGATATTTGTTTTGTGTGCATTGGAACTTGTTGTGTATAATGACCTTCCTAAAATTCATTTGAGTGAGTATTGACTTGGGCCATAATTGTAGAATGGGGCCTCCGCCACTTATCTTTACCTAGAAACGTCCAATAAATAGTGTTGATCTACACGGTGACATAGAATGAGTTATATGTGTCCCGGATTAACAGAGTAATATAGAACATGTACTATGTGTATAATATACGTGTACACAGACAAATATAATATATAATATATACGTCTCTGGTTTACACGGACAAATATTATATATAATATATACGTTTCTAGTTTACATGGACAAATTTAATATATGATATATATATACGTCTCTGGTTTACACGGACAAATATAATATATAAATATACGTCTCTGGTTAACACTGACAAATATAATGTATAATATATACGTCTTTGGTTTACACGGACAAATATAGTATATAATATACATAATATATTATGTTTACGTCTATGGTTTACACTAATATATATATATAAAATATTATGTATACGTCTCTGGTTTACACGGATATATATAATATATTATGTATACGTCTCTGGTTTACACGGATATATATAATACATTATGTATACGTCTCTGGTTTACACGGACAAATATAATATATTATGTACACGTCTCTGGTTTACACGGATATATATAATACATTATGTATACGTCTCTGGTTTACACGGACAAATATAATCTATGATATATACGTCTCTAGTTTACACGGACAAATATAATATATATATACGTCTCTGGTTTACACGGACAAATATAATATATAAATATACGTCTCTGGTTAACACTGACAAATATAATGTATAATATATACGTCTTTGGTTTACACGGACAAATATAGTATATAATATACATAATATATTATGTTTACGTCTATGGTTTACACTAATATATATATATAAAATATTATGTACACGTCTCTGGTTTACACGGATATATATAATACATTATGTATACGTCTCTGGTTTACACGGACAAATATAATATATGATATATACGTCTCTGGTTTACACGGACAAATATTATATATAATATATACGTTTCTAGCTTACATGGACAAATTTAATATATGATATATATATACGTCTCTGGTTTACACGGACAAATATAATATATACGTCTCTGGTTAACACTGACAAATATAATGTATAATATATACGTCTTTGGTTTACACGGACAAATATAGTATATAATATACATAATATATTATGTTTACGTCTATGGTTTACACTAATATATATATATAAAATATTATGTACACGTCTCTGGTTTACACGGATATATATAATATATTATGTATAAGTCTCTGGTTTACACGGATATATATAATACATTATGTATACGTCTCTGGTTTACACGGACAAATATAATATATGATATATACGTCTCTGGTTTACACGGACAAATATTATATATAATATATACGTTTCTAGTTTACACGGACAAATATAATATATGATATATACGTCTCTGGTTTACACGGACAAATATAATATATGATATATACGTCTCTGGTTTACACGGACAAATATAGTGTATAATATACATAATATATTATGTTTACGTCTATGGTTTACACTTATATATATATAAAATATTATGTATACGTCTCTGGTTTACACGGATATATATAATACATTATTTATACGTCTCTGGTTTACACGTATATATATATGCGTCTCTTATTAACACGGAGAAATATAATACATGTGTCGGGTTTACACGGAGAAATATAAAACATGTAATATGAGTCTCTGTATTAAGGAGTTAGTCAAAATTTGAATATGTGTCTCAGGTTTACGGAGAAATGTGTAATATGTTATATGTGTCTCTGTTTTACGGATAAATTTAAAGCATGCTATATGTAAAACATTTAATATGTAAAGCATCTCATGTAGGCCCCTGGTTTACAACGAAATGTATAATGCATGTAATATACTTGTCTGCTTTACAACGGAAGTATCTTGTAATGTAATTAACGTGTTTCATCAACACCGAGACGTACATGTTCACAAGGACAAGTAATACGTGTACCGGTTTACACAATATAAGAAGTATTCACATGGCATATCTTCATGTTTCGAAAACATCTAGTAATTGGGTCCGGTGTCAGGGTAGTCAGTTCTGACACATGTTTCGCTGTACCTTATGTGTTTATGGATGTAAATTATGTATGTTATGTGTGATATACGTGAATGTGTTGACACAATGAAAAATGAAATGCATGTGCAATTTTCAGAGAAGAATACAAAGTATATTACAAAATGTTTGTTTTTCTGTTATATCAAGATATTCCTGATAGTTAATTGGAATACAATCCAATTTTCAATAAACCATCTATGTAATATGTAGAAACCCTAGGCATCAGCGGTACCTATCATTATGTAGTAGTAATTTCATTTCAGTAAATTTTATTGAAAAATCAAAAGGATTGGACAATAGGCTTATCCTGTATTAGTCCTCTCCTAGCCAGAATTACAAACACACATACACTGTATAGAGAAAGAAAAAGCACTGTTTCATGTACATAGTATAGTATTAGTTATAACACTGATGCTGAAAAAGGAGGTTTGTGCAAACACATAGGAGACCAGAATCCAGCTCCAAAACATGTATGCTTGCCATAGAAAGGAATAGGCGGTATACAATGCTAGTATTTATAGTAACACAAATAAAGTTTCTGTACAATAAAACGGAAGATTACCAACAAGGTAAAACACTGCAAGGCAATCCATAGTTCCCCACCGGTAATGCTTTCTATATTTAACAAACAGCTCACTTATGTCAGGATGTACCTACTGCAAGGAAAGTATCCTGATGCATCCTCATCCACTCCGCCATCCCAAGATGTCCTTGTACACCAAATCTGGTTACTCCTGGTGAAATAGTATATTGCGTCGCCTACGACGGATGTCGGAAAGACACTTAGGCGCTGCTTTTCCGACGGCGACGGCGGCGTCAACAATGTTAAGGTTTTGCGTTTAGCTCTGTTTCTGACAAAGCTACACCAACAAAACCTCGATCATAGATGTAGCATGGGTGGTGGAGCCTACTGCACTAACAACATTTCATTGATTTCTGTATTTTTTTGGTAAAAACCTCAAATTTCTGGACTGAGAAAAAAACTCAACGTTAAGGTTTTGCGTTTAGCTCTTGCATATTAGGCTCTTTCTGACAAATTATAAATGCTAGAGCAACCAAACCTCAATCATACATGTATCATGGGTAGTAGAGCCTACTACTTTAAAAACATTTCATGGATTTTTGCACCCTTTCGGATAAAACCCTGAAATTTCTGGACTTTAAAAAAGTCAATGTTATGATTTTGCGTTTAGCTCTTACATATTAGGCTGTTTCTGACAAAGTATAAATGCTAGAGCAACCAAACTTGGGTCATAGGTGTATCATTGGATGTATAGCTGAATGAATTATACTCTTTACTAGCATTTCAACGATTTCTGAATTTTTGGGCTAAAAACCTCAAATTTCTGGACTTAGAAAATAAATCAACGTTAAGGTTTTGAGTTTAGCTCTTGCATATTAGGCTCTTTCTGACAAAGAATAAGAGCAACACCAACCAAACCTCAATCATACATGTATCATGGGTAGTAGAGCCTACTACTTTAAAACATTTCATGGATTTCTGCACTTTTTCGGATAAAACCCTGAAATTTCTGGACTTTAAAAAAAATCAATGTTATGATTTTGCGATTAGGTCTGTTTCCTTATGTACTATGTCAAATGCTTATTATATTGACAAAGCGGGACAGGCGACACATATAATTACGCGTCATGCTTGTAATATATATGCCCCGGACATTTTTTTTTCAAAAGTAAAGGTCAAGTCATAGGTCAAAGTGACTTAATACATGTACTTGCACTCTGCACTTGGCCATCCCAAGATGTCATTAAACACCAAAATTGATCACTCAAGGTGAAAAAGGATAGAATATAATACCATGAACAAACTTTTTCAAAAGTTAAGGTCTTTCATGACATCACATTCATAGCTAAATGAATTGAATAACGTAAAGTGGCTGGGAGAGTTGTACACACAAATAGAACGTTTTTAAAATTCGGTTGAAAACAATGTTCACTTGGGCACAATAAACAGGTTTTGTCCACTCGAAAGTTAGGTTAACCATAAGTAGTAGGCTCCTTGAAATGGTCCTGGCCGATCGTGTAAGTAGAAGATGCACAAGATTTCTGGGTAGAATTTGTATCCTTAGAAAGAAGGATGTTGGAATCTCCCGGTCTTTGTTTGGAGTTGATGTGACAAGTCTAGGGGATGACTGAACAAAGTGTCTCTTGTGCAAACGAGATCTTTGTAGGGGCAACGAGTTCATGTTTAGTGCCACGATCACGATCTGTTAGCGTCTTGGGACGACTACGCCGAGTATATTTCCAGTGAAGGAGGAGTGCGCATTTGGTTTAATTTGTTGGCAGTAAAGTTTTTAAAGGTTTTTAAGTAAGTTTGTTTTGACCAGATCTTCAGGGAGGTTTGTTCCAATCAGTGATGGTTCGAGGAAAGACAGTTCTTATAAGTGCCAGTATTAAACTGAAACTGCCGGAATGTTTCACTGTTCTTTGCTCCGGTCCGATTATTTGATGTAGACAAGACTTGGTTTACAGGTACAGCCACTAGCCCTTTCACAATTTTATCGAAGAGGACAAGTCGATGGTCCCGGACTTCTGCGATTAATTCGTGATGGCAGTTTCAAGGCATCCATCATTGATGTCACGCTGCTTTCTCCCCGGAAATCGGATGTTATGAACCGGGCAGCGCGACGTTGTATCTTTTCCAAAAGATGGATGTTGTTATGCTGGTACAGATCCGGTATTGTTGAACTGTATTCCAAGACGGATCGTACTAGCGACTTGTAAGCTTTTAACTTTAGTGACGAAGGACACTGTCGCAGATTTCTTCGTAAGAACCCGGGTGTGGAGTTTGCTTTATTTGTGATGGTGCGGATTTGAGCGTCCCATTTCATGTAGTTGTGAAAAACAACCCTAGGTATGGATTCTCTTCTACTTCGTCGAGTATGTGACCGTCAAGTTATTATCTGAAGGTGCTAGGTGACATGGATCGTGAAGTTCGGAGGATGTAACATTTTGCAACGTGTAGAAGGATCAGTGATACCATTGAACATTTGGGCTGCAGTCACATCCATATTGGTTCGATAAAAATATTAAATGAAGTTGAGTAAAAACTTGTTGTCATATAAAGGTGATGATTACCGGATATTATCCACATAAGCAATCGATTAAATTCTCACACCATTTTTAACTTGCGTCTATCCATTCCGGCCACCGGAAATTATGTAGTAGTGATATACTGGTAATATTCTTTAGCAGAGTCGGCCATAAAAGATTTATAATAACCTAATATGTCAGTGAATAGCACGTGTCATCACACAAACACATTACAGGTAGCTGATACAGAGTGACGAACTTGAGGATGAGATATTGTGTCATATGTAATACAATTAGGACCTGCACAGATAGTGACAAAACACTTAACACTTATCCTCCTACCGACTTAAATAGAAAAGAATTAATACTGTTTACTTTTCACACTTTGTTCGTAATATATATTTTAGATGAACGTAATAAATTCAAAATATGTTAGGTTGGCGAACATTAACTTCATCAAATATGACTGGATTAAACTACGTTAGAAGGGGTGAATTTATGTCACTTTTTGTACGGGGCGGGCATATATTTTGTATGGTTTCAGCTTTGTTGCTGCGGGATGTTAAATGTAGTTTCTTGTACACTGTGTATCATATGCGCCATTTGACTGCATTGCATGTAAAAATAGGAGGTAGATCGATTCGGTTACCGATGACTGGTATCTTCATTCATGACGAAAAGCTTGTGTAAAAAGCCGCAACGCACAAAAGCGGTGGTCTTCAGCAAAAGGGACTGGGAATACTGAAATATCCGAAGACTGGAAGAAAGCCACATTTGTACCAACTAGAGACGGACAATACTCGCCCAGTTTCACCCACATCATATCACATGCAAAGCATGAGCACGTTTCATCATTTGTACACCGGATTTAGGGATCTCTGAGGCGAAAGCAAGATACATCTGTATACGTTTTTCTATCACAACAACATCATGGATCGCTTTGACGATGAACCCTTGCTTGAAAAGCAAGCTGGCTTCTAACAATGTCTTTCCTGTCAGACTCATTTGATCATCACCATCTAAGGAGAAAAGCGGGAGCAGCCAGCAACTGCTTAATAAAAGTTATTCAGCATTTATATATATTTTTCTATTATAAAGTTAACGTTAGTGTTCCCAAAACGGAAGACGTATCAGTTTACTTTTGCTGTATTTTATAGCATAGAATCCTGTTTCTAAAATATTTGCCAATACTTTCATAAATAGATATCATCATTTTCTTTTCTATAATAAGTTGATATTTCCGGCAGGTGATTCTAGAACGTGAAATACTAGAAAAGTCACGTGGGCTGTTGGGCAGGTACGTGTTACGGTACGATAAATATAAGCAGAAAACAACACATTTTGCAAATAAAATGTCAAAGGAGGTTGCGATTAATTAATTTTCTCAACCTCTCAATACAGTTTTGAAAAAATCAGTTTCATATACATGGTTTCGCATGGCACGTTAACTTAGAAAGTAATGTGTTCGTAATTATTTCTTACCGTAGACAGTCCGTGTAACCAAAATCAGCAGCCAATTAAAAGCTGATGTCTAAAGTTTATATATATCAATTCATTATTATGTTAAATTTATCTTCAATCATACTTTACTTTTTAATCGGGCTATATTGTAGGCGTATTGACTAATATTTCAAAGACACTTGAATAGAATATGTCTTCACTTTCTCCAAAATTCTTACAGATTGACGAAGATAAGGACAAGGGCAAAGTTATCTGTGGATGAAAAACATGAGGTGATATAGGAAAAACGATATCTATGGTAGACCACATCAAAAGAACGCTCACCATGGACGGTGGATGGGCTTGGGTGGTCCTTTTTGGTAAATGCAGAAAATCAATCATTTTCACTTTGATTTTTCAATTTCTTATTATTAAGTTAAATCATTAAGTTAATGTTCACGGCACTGTTACCTCCGCTATTATTACTAAGAGAGTGGATTTACAGTAACGTTGATATTTAACCACTTTCATTATTTCACCCATAAATTAATTCTTACTACCTTTCTTGGTTCCATTAAATCCTGGTTACAGGCGTATTGTGACAATGTGTACTCCAGAAATCGAATTAAAAGAATGTAGTTCATCAAAATTACTTTCCTGTCAAAACTTTGTTTTTTCTTTTCTTATCTTTTTACTAGTTAATATGACATCTCTCTTTTCAAGAAAGGCGAACGGCGATATAAACATATGATTGTAAATTATTTTGGAGCATTTTTGAAAAAAGCACAAAAAGGTCAAAATGAAATCGTCTTGAGGATGGAAAGTGTGACAGTAATTGATTTCCTGGTCAGCAATGTCTTTGTTGAGTTCAGTGGAAAGATTTACCAGCAGACGGTAGGCATTTTTATGAGAACAATTTGCGCCCATCTTCTGACCGACATGTTTTTGTTTTCATATGAGGCTGAAGTTATTGATATGAGCTTACCAGGACTGGCAACTCAACCTAGCGGACTCCTTCAATTTCCCATTCATATATTCCGTCTTTGCGTATTGCAGAGTTATCTTCTCTTGGGAGCAGGTATTGATTGTTACGTCATTGGTTTGTGGGAGAAAATTGCGTCGTTTTCTCAAAAATTGATGACGTTCCTCTCACAAACAAGTGACGTAACAATCAATACCTGCTCCTAAGAGAAGATAACTCTGCAATATGCAAAGACGGAATATCGACGACGAATTTATAAACCATGTTGATCGTATACACTATCCTGGATTGAAATCAAAGAAATCATTGATATAACCTAGCACTGTCCAACACATGTTGTCTTTTTCAGTGTCGTGATAGAACAAACATGTATAGTTCAGACTTATAATAAAATACATGACGAATAATCTCGGGTTTAGTTCACTATCATAATACAATACGTGACTAAACTTTGCTTTTTAGTTCACTGTTATAATAGACCACGTGACCAAATATACTTGTTTAGTTCAATATTATAATTGAACACTTGACCCAACAAAGTTATTTAGTTCAATTTTATCATAAAACACGTGACAAAACTTTATTTGTATCGACCACATATCAATAACAAGTTTAGATACTGAAAAGAAATAGTTACTCCTCTACCTTGCCTCACCTATTTTTGTTGTCTAAATATCCATAGTATTATTAACTGTGAATTCAAATTTATATTTAAGGATGTACCTGCAATTTTGCCCTGATCGTCGGGACTTTAAAATCTTTCGGGATATTTTTCATCGAGTTCCTGGTAATGTTTGATGCAAGCGTGTCGATGACGTCAATGATAGCAGGGTTGATGCAGTTGACATACAGCCTCGTTTGTAAGTATCTAATACCATATATATATGTGTTATAAATAGTGATGACTTTGTTATGTGTTTTCCTAACATCAGAATATAGTCTGATATGCTAGCCTCCATAACACGACGAATTATCTAAAAGGAATTTCTGTCCATCTAATAGACATTTTTGATTTTGAGGCAGACCTAGCACGGAGCACGGAGACAGACACTGAGACTAGCAAATTCGGGAAACAGCTCATAATCGTTTATAATTACATTTCTATTAAGGATTTCTGTCTTTCTAGAGACAAAGACTGGAAAATATTCTTTTTCTGTATTTCTTAATTACAGCTTCATGCCCTGCTTTTCATTACGACAATTGAGTAACTTCTCCTGACTGATTTCACCTTACTGATTACAGTTGTTGGAAATAGTATAAGAAGTCGAATGAAGCCATCCTCGATATCCAGGGGTTACGGTCACCTTCGCTCTCTACACCCCTGGAATATATATTCTTATCCTTAACACCCTAATATTGTACACAAAAACATTTGTGAGTCCCATATATATGAATAGTTTGGTTATATTGCATGAAAAATATCCCCTGAACCCCGTCGATTAAGAATTACGTAGAAAATAGCATAAAACTGAATAGATTTCTTCTTTCTATTGTTTTGTTTTCAGTCGAACACTCAAGACCACATTTTGATGCAGGAAACCATGTTTATATAGTCACATAACTGTGTATCAGGCATTGTGTGAATGTGTCCCCAGGAAACCATGTTTATATAGTCACATAACTGTGTATCAGGCATTGTGTGAATGTGTCCCCATACGATGCTACCTGTTCGTTTACATGTATAGTCACGTGCAGATGTGTTTTCGCGCTGTAACATACCATAAACGCTACGTTCAATATACAATAAGACTATTTTGAGATGACCCCCTGAATTTGCTCTCCTTCATATATTAATATTTGAGTATTCTCTGTTATACATTTCAGCATGGGTCTTCATATAACTGAAATAAACATATTTTAACTTTTTTCATACACTTTTTCCACAATGTATGGTAGTGCATACCCGGTACTAATTGGCTTTTTTTATTTACAAATACCATATTTTAAGATTATTAATTTAGCACCTTTCACGTTTTCTATGTTGCTCATACTGAAGTAAAACACCACCTATAAACACCTATATTCTGAAGTATATGATTTACGATTGCCTTAACAGGTCTATTATGTACCCTTGTGTGCTTTACTATTATATCTCTATTAGGTATCATATGACATTATGCACTAAACTATAAATGCGCTAATGGATGTAATCCGATTTATAGCTGAACGAGCCCAATTCATGGCTTTTTGATACATCCCCTGCTTGTTTAACCATCATGGTTTAGACATCTCCATGATCTGTATCCGAACATCTAAGGCATACCTTTTTCATATAAGTATGATTCAGTCGTCTTATAGACATATATATACTGTAGTGTATATACTAGTGTGTTTTCATCTTTGTTGCTTTATAGACTCTCACATGGTCCAGAACTTTCGAACAAATGTCTTAGTGATTATACTGACCAGGTATTCTTAATTCTTCGGGTCAACAAGAAATGTAGGAACATATGAGCAATACAGGCCCTTGGGACCTCTTGCTTTTTTTTTTTTTCATTGCCCTAGATAATATTAAAATGTTTCATATCTCCCTGACAATTTCCACAGAATTTATGCAATTTGATATCCACACATAAAACATATCAGTAAGAATCAACTTTCTACCTGAATTATTCTCGGTTTCATCCCCCTGATGCATGTCATTATTTATCTGAAATTCTTCCCTGCTTGATAAGAGTCAGTTTCCTGATTTATATAAATTTGTTACAGCCCTCCCCATCATGGCAGTAGGTCTCCGGCACATAAGTCCACGTCAGTCTGTACTCTGTGGAGCATTTATCGCTACTTTGGCCTACGCTATTGGAAGTATGGCACCAAGTATCGATTTTCTCCTTTTCACCCACGGAATATTGTTTGGTATGTGTCCGATACGTTTTTACAATATCTCGTATGATTAGTTATTTTAGATTAATTTTTAAATTAAATGAGACTTACCTGTAAGTTGAAATTTGATGTCAATTCTGTTCTCTCCTCTGCAGGTACATAGGGGTTACATGAGATGCGTGCGCATGCGTACAGTCATAATTCAAAGAAGTGAGGAAACACTTAATGTGCACTGGTTAACACTAGTGCACCAGACCCTGGCAATAACTAAAAAGATCAAGAGATATTGCACTCAAACGTCCCAGAGTTTAAACCTCCACAATATATATAAACTAAAGACAAAGGGAGGGTAATAAAAAGGGTGGGATGTAACCCCTATATACCTGCAGAGGAGAGAACAGAATTTACATCAAATTTTAACTTACAGGTAAGTCTCCATTAATTTAACAATTCTGTTCTCTCCCCTGTCGGTAAAAGGGGTCACATGAGTTGTTCAAAGAGAGTGTTTCCTAACTGGTAAATTAAACCCAGAAAAAAAGACAAAAACACAGAAAGCCAATGTAACCTGTGTAATAAACTTAATACACACATGTTAAAACAAACGAGATATCGACTGCACAGTCGCATAAAGTTGTAAACAGTTCTTGTCACTCCATAATGAATGAAACACAAGTAAATGTATACCATACACTGTCCATTTTGAATGTTTTAGTTCTAGTATAGAGTTATTACAGTTTCCACATGAAAAACATGTAAATTTACACTATATACATTACACTAAACTGTTCTTTCCAGTACTGTCACTAGGCAATATCTATGGGGCAGGGACACTTGGTAACAGTCCTGCGTGTTGTACCAAAGGCTTGTTTTAAAAAAATCCAAAAACACTAGTGGAATTCCATCCTGCTGTTTTCAGAATAGTTGGAATTGGGACATGACCCCTTGATGCTCCTGAGTTGGCTGCATTACGAGTGCTGTGTGGGGTGAAGATAGTCATATCAACCCCTGCACTACCAAGGACACATCTGACCCACCTTCCTATAGTGGCCTTAGACACTGCTCGATGTGGTTCCTGGTAGCTTATGAAAAGTTGAGTGGTGTCTTTGCTTATCGTCCTGGTTCTTTCTATGTAAATAGAAAGTGTATGAACTGTACACAGCTCCTGTTCCGCAAAGGCTGGCAAAAGGCGCTCTGCCTGGTGAAAACCGGGTCTGGTCTGTTCAATACATCCCCGAATCGGATTTTAGCACTGTCTTTAGTTAATGTCACATTTCGTATATCCACTAAATGCAATGCCTGTGTCCTCTGTGCTGAAAGCAATGCCAACAACATCACTGTTTTCATAGACAGCATTTTCAGTGTTGCATCCTTCACTATTATACTTTTTATATACTCCATTACAATCTGAGGATCCCGAATCACCAGATTTTTTGCTAATGCTGGTCTTCGTTGAAACACACCTTTGACAAATCTTTTAATAGTCGGTAATGTGGCTGTCCATTTATAGAAATGAAGGCTGAGAGTGCAGACCTCACAGTATTAATCGTGCTGTACCCTGCCCATTTGTGATATGCTTCTGTCAAAAAGTCTAAAACAGTTCCCAAAGGGGGTGAAAAGGGATCGATACTCGTCAACCTGCGTAGTCCATCCATTTGGCAATGTATACCTCATATTGTCTTTTAGTTGTACTTCGCCATGATGACATGATGATGTCTTCAGCCGCTACCGAAAGTTGGTAGCTTTGAATCGATTTGCGGAAAGCTGACAGGCCAGTAGACGGGTCCTGGGAAGATCTGTGATTTTCTTTGACGGATAAGACAATGTCCGATGATCCCTAGGTAAAATACAATCAACAAGGTGTTTTGATAGTTTTGAAAACCATGATTGAGTAGGCCAATGTGGCACTATCAATGTTACATCTGGCGTATTTTTTTTTAGAATTTTACCAATTAGTGAAAATGGTGGGAACATATACATGTTCTTGTCCCACATCATAGAAAAAACATCAACAGTGAATGCAAATGGATCAGGTTTCCTTGAAACATAATTTGGAAGTTTTGCGTTAAGCCTAGATGCAAACAAATCAAGGTCGGTTAAGCCCAAGACATCAAGGATGGCTTTAAAAATCATCGTGTTTAATTTCCACTCAGTAGTTTCATGATTAAGTCGACTTAACTTATCTGCGTCTACATTTTATTTTCTAGGAATGTGTGCAGCTGACAACCAAATGTCTCTTTCTAAACACCACTCCCATATGTGTTTGGCTACTTGTAACATTGGGAGGTTTTACCACCCATAGAATTTAAACTCTAGGAAATTGATATGCTCTAATGCCTCAGTCACTGACCAATTTCCCCCTGTGCTGATTGAAGTGCCGTTAGTCTCCATGACACCCCCAACCGATTTTTGATGCATCAATTGTTAAAAAGATTGTAGGAAACTTTTGAACTATTTTACATGATGCGTTCGGCAGGTTTTTTGTCCACCAATACAGTTCAATTTTAGCCTCTAACGAAATAGGCATGATTGCCATTTGAAGTGAATTATCTTCTCTTGTTCTAGCTGGCGATAATAGAGTTGTCCATGCTGTACACCTGGCAAAGTCGCTTTGATATGACCTATACATTGGGCTACTACCTGAATGGTGGTCTGTGTTGTATCATGTTATTGTGTACACAGCTGTAACCATTTGGTTTTCTTGCTCTGTGTCAGTGATATTGTCATATCCTTTGAATTGATAATAAACCCTAAATTCTCAATAATCTGAGAAGGTTGAAAAATGGACTTGATGGGATGCACCACAAGCCCTGCTTGAGCAGAACTTTGTACTGTTTCAACAACATGATGTCGACATTCCTGTATGCTATCCCCCAGCAAAAAATGGTTTTGTTATTTTTGTGAACATGCGTGGCGCACACGCCAAACCGTTAGGTAGAGTTGTTAACTGGTAAATTTATCCCTCAAATTTGAATTGAAGAAATTTTTGAAAATGTTCATGAATGGGAATGGAATAGTATGCATCCTTCCAGTCAATAGATGCCATGTAGCAATCTTTTGAAACGAGATTGAGTGCGGTTTTCAACGTTTCCATTTTGAAGTGTCTGTATAAAACAAACTCATTCAGATATTTTAAATTGAGAATCAATCTAAATGTACCATCCTTTTTTGGCCTAGTGAAAATATTCGAGAAAACTTCATCCTGGGCTGATTGAACTCTAACAATGACTTGTTTTTTCAACAATTTATCTAATTCATCACTAATTATAAGTCGTTCCTTCTGACCAAACTTATGTTCGTGAAAATGTGTAATGTTTGACATTGGTTCATCAACAGTAAATTCAATTTTCAGCCCCTTTCTGATAGCGCTTAAAATAACTGGATCAGATGTTTAACTTTCCCAGTAAGTAATGCAACTTTTTACATTCCCAGCTTGAAAATATTCAACTTTAAACAACATTGTTGTCATATTTTTGGTTAAAAATGTTGCCAGTCAATAGCAGGTAAACTTACCCGTGCATTCGGGGGCTCAACAGCCTTCAGCGTTGTGGTTGTTACTGTTTTCTGTCCGCCCCCTTCTTGAAGGTTTTTGACTTCTTGTGGGATTGCTGGCCCTGATTGTAGGCCCCACGGTAAGAGTAATGTTCTCGGCCACTGTGGCCGCCACGCTCCGACTCATAATACTTTTTATGTGGAACCTGGTAAGGACGGTACCTCTGGTTTCCGCACTGCATTGTACTCTGTCGACAGTTTTATCATTCTGTATCAGCTCGCACATGTCACAAGGGGAGTTAATCCCTTCGTCATTCGTGTATGCATTTGTTGGAATTTAACATCCTGGCTTTTGGTAGGAATTTTATTTTTTCTCCATACCTCCGGATTTACTCTTGGGCTCTGCAGGGCTTAAATGTTCACCGGACATGGGTAGGCAGACAATTTTTGTTTCAGCTTGTCCTCCGCTATGCTTTTCGTCAGGGCATTATTCACTAGACCGACAACCGACAACTTCTCTATCGGACCAAAACACTACGATAAACTGTTCTGTAGTCACACTACAAATCGTCGTAGCGATCAAAATGCACAAATAGAGAGTTTTGAACGCCGAAAAACAATGCAAAATGTTTCTAAACAAAACAACGTGCTTTCAATGACTGTAAACAATCACGCTATGACTGTACGCATGCGCACGCATCTCATGTGACCTCTAGTACCGACAGAGGAGAGAACAGAACTAGATTTAACAAAACTTATCTTAGGAATCTTATTTGTTAAAATATATCAAAGTCAGTTGTTAGCAGCAAATGCGTCTTGTGCTGTGTATGTTAACAAGTAACTCGGGTTTCCTTTGGCCCTGACACCAGACGTAAGACATTTTGACAGATAAATGTCTGGTGTTTGTCAAAATGTCTAAAGTCTGGTGTCACGGCCAGAGGAAACTTGGACTAGTTAACACATTTTCAGGTGCACCGGTAAAGAGCCGAGATACATTTAGCAAAGCCTCAACTAATCTGGAGTAGGTGGTCGGGTGGCGCAGTGAATAACGCACCTGCCTTTCATCAATTCGGCCGGGGTTTCATTCCCTGATCGGACGTGAAATGAATGGGGTCACCCGACCACGTAGGTTTTCTCCGGGTATTCCGGTTTCCTCCCACATAGAGACCCCATGCGCGCTAAATCCTGGCCAACAAGAGTTATTAATATAAGTTGAAATAACTTGTTTCATAATTTTTGTAAAAAAATAAGTTTATATAATCTGGGTTTGAAACTACGGATAAAGGGTTTGATAGAGCATTTCGATTTTTTCATTGTTTTGACATATTTTGAAATAATATATATGCATATTTTTCATTGTTTAGGTGCAATCACCTGTGTGTCTAACGTTTGTTGCGCTTTGCAAAAATCCTGGTAATCCATCCGTCTTACAATGCACTGTTTTGGAAAGAAGATGGTTATAGTTTATTTACTCGTATTAATAACAAATAATGTTATGTATCTCCTGAGAAAGAATGGGTTCGGTTAATCTACGAAGAATAAAGTTGTCTGATTAATCATCTACTGACAAAGAATGTGTTCTATGTTTCTACGAATAAAAAGTTGTCTTGATTTATCAGCAAAAAAGACGTTTTTGCTCCTTTACCTAGACCGGCTAATTTTTTATGACGAATTTCTCGACTGCATTTTACTACTAGCGTATCGTCTCTAGTTAAGAACTTAGAATCAGACATCCAAGTGACAAAAAATCCAAATGGTGGAAACATCTGAACGGAAGAGGTTTAGTTTATCTATTAAGTATGAATGTGACTGATTTATTTAGTATATTTTGATGCCTTCTGAAAAACTGCTGGCAAACAGCAATCAATGTTCAGTACATACAACACATTCAACAAGTTAAATAACTATGATCTGTGTCATGAATCAACCTTATGCAACACCACACGTGTATTTATCTGCCATTTCAGATTGCAGAAGTGCACTGTGAGTATGGATATATTTCCGGATGGTTCAAGCCAAAATACAATATATCTACTCGCACAATAACGAGTAAACTCTGAGATACCAGATGAACATATATATGCGGTTCTGCTATTATTACATACTTACAACCGTTCTTTGTACGCATATTATATTTTCTTTAAACCTGACTCATCATTACCCGCCTTCATGTTCAACATGCTTTCTTTTAAAATCATCCTCGATACTCCAGGGGTTACGCTCACTTTCGCTCTCTGCACCCCTGGAATATGTAATAGCAAAATTAAAGGCTCTGTGTGCATCACCTTGTTGATGAGACGAGAAGACTAGTTTGATCCTTTGATAAACATCAAAAGAATGTGTCGGTCGCGTAACGGTAAAATTGACTGGGTTTGAAGTCGGGTGTCGCTCCTCTGTTATGTTCAAAGTACAGGTATCAGCCTAGCGATTGGTCAGGATTTTTTTTACCTGACACCATTCAAATAACCAGCTTCGTGCCTTCAATTCTGCTCTGGAGTATTGAGGATGGAACAAGGTACTACGGGTTGAATAACAAATTAATGTTGTCATTTGTATTTTTCTTAAATGGTATCCTAATAAACGATGCATACAACTATTTCTATTTAACAACTAATGTGTATATTTTTCAGGGATTGCTTTAGGATTTTTCCATGGACCTAGCACTAACGTCATCGGTCAATACTTTGAGAAGAGGCGAAGCCTAGCAAATGCTTGTATGGCAGCAGGTGGAAGTATCGGTGGTCTCGTTCTACCATCACTCTTCCAGAACCTTCTTGAGACTTACGGCCTTCGCGGAGCTCTACTCCTCACGTCAGCAGTGATCTTTCACACATCGATTGGTGCCATGTTGATGCGCCCACCAACTTACTACATCCAACCCGGCAATCAAGACGTTCATTTAATGAAAGAAAACAAAGAGGATGATGGTCCCATCACAAATGGCAAACATCAAGGCGAATTTTTCAATGATGAGCCATGCCAATTGTCTGCAGGAAATATGGCTTGTTCTGCCCACCATAAACATAGCTCGTATTGTCCGAAAAATATTTCAGATTCTGGTGTAAAACCAATCGGTAATGATTTGTTAGCTAAATCAAAATTAGACGATATTGATAACGAGATGGACCATCACGTAAGAATGTTTGAGACATCACAAAATTCTTATCGGAAACGGTTAAGTGGTAACGATTATATTCGAAACTCGAATGTCTCTAAATTTGACAAACATCCAGGAACCAGTAGTATCTCCATGGCGATACATGAGTGCACTGATCACACAGACGGCAACCAACATTGCAAAGAATACCATCTGTATACTGAAGACACAGAGGTACTTCCCCTTGATTCTGAATCAAGACAAACGTTGCAAACATCCGGTGTTGTGAGAAAAGCCAAAGGTTCGCAATATACCTTATTTCCTAGTCATGGTGATTTGTTCACTAACTCTCTAACAGATATTTCCCAACTGCAGGCTTCTGCAGATTTCTCTGCACAAGAGACGACAGGTGATTTAAACGGCCCGGACAGGGAAAGAAAATCGTGCCTGTCGGTAATCTTAAACGACCTGTCACTTCTCCGGAATCCCGTCATGGTGTTATTCCTGTTCGTCTACTGCATGGGGAGTATAGGATCGGCTTATGGCCATATTTACATCACGGCCCTAGCACGCGACATTGGCATCAATTCTGGTCAGATAACGTTATTAGTGTCTACATTGAGCGGATGTGACGTCATTGGAAGACTTATTTGTGGCGCTGTTGTTGATCGAAGGTTGATGACCAGTTATCGTGTCACCAGCCTGACTGTTCTCATTACTGGGCTAATGATGCTGCTAGCACATCTCTTTCAAGAATTCTGGTCGTTGTTGCTATATTCAATTCTCCATGGGTTATTTGCTG
This sequence comes from Mizuhopecten yessoensis, assembly GCF_002113885.1. Taxonomy (NCBI): domain Eukaryota; kingdom Metazoa; phylum Mollusca; class Bivalvia; order Pectinida; family Pectinidae; genus Mizuhopecten; species Mizuhopecten yessoensis. The sequence continues at coordinate 3,104,219 of NW_018408726.1, forward strand.
GAGGAATATTTGCTCTGACACCAGCCATATTAATAGATATGCTTGGATTTGAGAACTTCCGAAATGCTATGGGAATAGCCATCTTTGCACAGGGGTTCTCGCTCGTTTCATCCGCTCCGTTTATAGGTAAGACACACGGATATAAATTCTTGTATTTCTATATATCATGGAAAACTAGCGCTGTCATGACGTAATCTAGGCACTAATTTGCTTTCACTTTAGCTCTCTTCACCCCAGGAATATGTCATATAAAAAATGAAGGCACGCTACTAGCTATTTGATTAGTGTCAGGGGAAAACTCCTGACCAATCGTTAAGGCTAATACCTGTCCTTTGCAGATTTCAGAGGATCGACACCCGACTTCAAAGTCAGTCAATAGTATACCGTTACGCGACCGACATATTCTTTTGATGTACCTCAAATGATCAAACTAATCTGCTCATGTCATCCACATGATGGTGCACACTGAGCCTTCGATTTCGCTATGACATATTACAGGGATGCAGAGAGCAAAAGTGCATGAACCCCCTGGATATCGAGGATGGTAGTGAGGAAACGCGAAACGATTTAGGAAGTTCGCTCATTTATTGTATACTGTTTTAGTTAGTGATGATAAGGGAACTTAGATCATTAATGCCATCCAAAACTGTTTTTGTAAATACTGTTTAAATGTTTATTGAGGAGGAACAAACAACGACCTGCAACTCTGTGAAGATTTAAGACCGGCTAAGGTGCATCTCGGTGTAGGACCTACAATTTCTGGAAACATTGTTACTTTATATTCACAGGCAAAATTGGGAAGCTTGAAAAAAGCTTGGTTTGTCGAAACAATTGCTTATTTAGAAGAATACATATATAACACGGAATAAGGCATGGCATTATTCCCCATTGAACAAGAAAAGGTGTTTTCGACACGGGGTGAAAGATGCGTTAGATAGAGGGTCAACTTTAGGAGATTAATTTTAAATGACCTGCCTCCAGTTATACAAACGATCCTTTACTGAAAGAATTATGATTGAAAATAATTTGGAATTAGAAAATTACCAAACATATTTAAGGTATTTTCTGTAATCATATAGGATGCAAAAATGGTTTTGCAACCTGCCTATGAATTAAAGAACTGGCCCTCTCTGGCACATCTAGACGGATTATTATCTCTGCCGTTTGAAGAAGTCGCTCCTCTACGACATACAAATGAGTTTTCCCATTAAATAACATGATTTTGCTGTGTTGTGTAATTTGTGAGTATACTGACTTATTGATTTGTGACTCCGATTGATTACTTTTGATTGCGTGAATTTCTCTCCCTTTTGGGTTCCTGTATATTCATTTCAAAAACACTGAGCAAATTCACAAGTGTAACAGAAACAAGATATGGAAAAATGCTTGGAGATAAAAAGGTTAAACAATTACAGATACTTCTTCATATTTATAAATTATATCATGAAGTAGTTTCAACAATAAAATACAGTTGCTAATTCATATTTAAGCACTTAAGATTCACAAATATATATTATAAAGCATTTTTAAAAACTACTCCTGTACAGTACATGTCCATTTTGATATTTTAAGAGATGTAACATCTTTATCATCAAAAAGGTTTAGTAGCTATGATATATTGTTGAACACAGGTGATCAGTTCATAGTTTTATGCTGGTTTCCGTATTTTCATGTGTTCACAAAGTCTGACCAAAAATCACCTACCAGTTTCTCCAATACAAAATGCCTCGCAGTTCTTGAATCCGATCTTGTACACGCTTTTTGCAACGTTTCATTTAGCTGTTTCTATCCGAGTGTCATCCAGGATATTACGAAGCATTTGTTGGGAATCATTGCTGTTGCTATGCCATAGCAGCCATAGCAACAGACTATCTTCTGCCTGGTTGTGGATAATCTTTACGTATGGCATGACCTTCTAGCTTTTTGATTTGCTCTTTTCCTTGATTGGTTTACTAACGGATTCTTTCACTAACTGTATACGTTACTTGCATTTGACCAAGATATACATGACCGGAGTCGTCTATGAAGCAGAAGACGCTCACCCTTCCGGAGCATCAGGTCTTATTCTGCTCTATTTACTACACGTTTTCTTTTGTTCATATTCTGCCTTAGTTTTATCAAATTTGAGTTCGAATTACGGTATTACTGACACTGCGGTATTCTCGTCGTTTTTTTTTTATAAAACAATCTTTGTATCCCTTTGAGTGCCCTTTCCGACATCCTCGATACCCCAGGGGTTACGCGCACTTTCGCTCTCTACACCCCTGGAATATGCCAAAGCAATATTGAAGGCACGCGGCAAGCTATTTGATTGGTGTCAGGTAACCGTTGCGTGACCGCAAGATTCTTTTGATGTACATCAAAGGATCGAACTAGTCTACTCGTTTCGACCACAAAGTGGCGTACACCGAGCCTTCGATTTTGCTATGAAATATTCCAGGGGTGCAGAGAGCGAAAGTGAGCGTTTACTCTGGGTATCGAGGATGCAGTTGTCCTGACAATGAAGTAAATTCATTTTCCATTCAAATGCTGTTGTTAATTTCTTAATTTATTTATACATTCATACCATTAATCTTATCTCTACATCTGTCCAAATTGTTTTTTAAACTCAATCAAATGTTTTCATGTATTCAATTAGCTGACCTTTTATTCTATAACATAACGCTTATTCAATAAGCATTTCAATTCTGTAATTTTATGACATACACTAAAAACCCTTCCACCTCACACTTACATAACTCTGCCATTCCAAGATCTGTCCGTCTTTGAGCCATATTTGGTTCTCCAAGAAAATATCACAAAAACATTTTGCTAAAAAAATAGTAACTTTACGTTATAGTTAGAAGACTGACCAATGAAATAGCGTCCAGTAAGTTACCCACTAGTGGGTATAGAGGTTCCCCAACGAGTGATGGTTGTTTATCATATTAATCCAACTCGAATTAGATAATTTTCAAATTAATAAAGACACAACGGAGTTGGATAAACATGATAATCTACCATCACGAGTTTGGGGTCCTCTTTCTCCCATAACGTTCATATTTTATACCTGGAAAGCCATATGATTCCCTTGAAAATACACTATGTCGGCTTTCTATGGGGAAACTATTAGCCGTGAATCATGACGTCACAATGGAAGATGACTTCGTAAAGCATTGTTACGTGACGTTCATAAGTAATGAATTGACCAATGCAATCACCCACTAGTAGGTAACCAAAAATGTTTACCAACTCCTAGCAGGTTTATCCAGTAAGTCAGAAATGAGGAAACCTACAGTGGTTGTGAGAGAAAAATGTTTACCAACTCCTAGCAGGTTTATCCAATGAGTTTGAAAATGGGAAAGTCAGTAGATCTGACAATTCAAAATAATTCATGTTCATCCTTTAACCTTTTCACCACTATAGACCATAATGGACTCATCCAAATAAATGTATGGTAGAGTCTAGCAAAGCTTCCTAGGGGTGAAAGGGTTAAACATCTCTCTTCTTTTCTTTAAACGTTGAAGTTGTTAGTCTTCTTTCCTAAGGAATCCGTGTTGTATGGTAAATATTTCTCTTCTTTTCTTAAAACGTTGAAGTCGCTGGGGTTTTTTTTCCGAATAAATTCTTTAAGAACTTGTTTCAGTACTGATGTTGACAAACAATAAATTCCAGTTAGATGACACATCATGTCAACAAATCCGGTATGGTGGTACAACTTCAATGGATAATTGTAACAACTAAAGGAAAAACAGATTTTGATCCATCCTCTGTCAGGAAAATCCCATTTTAGTGTCAAGGAAAGCAGCAAATTTTGAAGGATCACCTTTTTTGAATGGTTTTAGATTGTCTAAGTTAATCTCCCTTAGAGTCTGAAGAAGGGATCTGAAACAATAGAAACATGTCTATTAATAACCACAGAAAGATGTACCATAGTATAATCTGCATAATCTTAATAAAAATCAAGCTTTAAAACAATTTTTCATCAAAAGTCCAAATAGCCCTGTATTGCTCACCTGTTGTGGTGACCTTGACTTAAGGTATTTATGCCTATTAAACAATCACTTATGTGAATTACAAGTAAACCCTGACTTTAGGGATATAAATACTAAATCACCTTTACTGGTGACCTTTACTTTGGGGTATTAATATTTAACCAATTTTACTGGTGACCTTGACATTGGGGATATGAATACTTAACCATCTTTACTGGTGACCTTGACTTGAGGGATGTGCATATTGAACAATCTTTTCAAGTGGACTTGACTTTGGGGATTGGAATATTTAACCATCTTTAAAAGTGACCTTGACTTTGGGAATATGAATATTTAACCATCTTTACTGATGACCTTGACTTTGGGGACATGAATATTTAACCATCTTTACTGGTGACCTTGACTTTGAAGATGTGAATATTTAACCATTTTTACAAGTGAACTTGACTATGGGGTTATGAATATTAAACCAGCTTTACAAGTGACCTTGACTTTGGGGATATGAATATTTAACCATCTTTACTGGTGACCTTGACTATGAGAATATGAATATTCAAACATCTTTACTGGTGCCAAGACTCTTGGTATATGCACATTTAACTGTCACTTTCTAGACGCCTAGAAGTTGACTTCAAGGTTATACATTTTAACTATAACTTACTGGTAACCTTTGACTTCAGGGTTTGACATTATAACCATTACTTACGTTATGTGACCCTGACTTCAGGTTAATACATTTTAACCATAACTTCCTGGTAACTTTTACTTCAGGGTTATACATTTTAACCATAACTTACAGGTGACCTTGAGTTTAGGGTTATACATTTTAATCATAACTTACAGGTGACCTTGACTTCAGGGTTATACATTTTAACCATAACTTACAGGTGACCTTGACTTCATCAGGGTTATACATTTTTACCAGCTCTTACAGGTGATCTCGATTTCAGAGTTATACACTTTAACAATAACTTACAGGTGACTTTGACTTCAGAATTATACATTTTAATTATCACTTACTGGTAACTTTGACTTCAGAGTTGTACATGTTAACCATAACTTACAGGTGACTTTGACTTCAGGATTATACATTTTTACCAGCGCTTACAGGTGATCTCGACTTCAGAGTTATACATGCTAACCATAACTTACAGGTGACACTGACTTCAGGGTAATACATTTAAACCATAACTTATAGGTGAACTGGACTTCAGAGATAAACATTTTAACCATAATTTACAGGTTACCTTGACTCCAGGGTTTGACATTCCATTCATGACTTACATGTGACCTTGACTTCATGGTTATACATTTTATCCATACCTTACTGGTGACCTTGACTTTAGGCTTATACATTTTAATCATATCTAAAAGGGAACCTTGACTTCAGGGTAATACATTTCAACCATAACTTATAGGTGACCTGGACTTCAGAGATAAACATTTTAACCATAACTTCCAGGAGACTTTGACTTCAGAATTGTACATTTTAATCATCTCTTACTGGTAAATTTCACTTCAGAGTTATACATGCTAACCATAACTTACAGGCGACCTTGACTTTAGGCTTATACATTTTAATCACCACTTACTGGTAAATTTCACTTCAGAGTTATACATTTTAACTATAACTTACTGGTAAATTTCACTTCAGAGTTATACATTTTAACGATCCCTTACAGGTGACCTTTACTTTAGGATTATACATTTTTACCAGCTCTTACAGGTGACCTTTACTTTAGGATTATACATTTTAATCATATCTAAAAGGGAACCTTGACTTCAGGGTAACACATTTTAACCATAACCAATAGGTGACCTTGACTTCCAGGTTATACATTTTAATCATCTCTTACTGGTAAATTTCACTTCAGAGTTATACATGCTAACCATAACTTACAGGCGACCTTGACTTCAGGGAAATACATTTCAACCATAATTTACAGGTTACCTTGACTCCAGGGTTTGACATTCCATTCATGACTTACATGTGTCCTTGACTTCAGGGTTACCCATTTTAACCATAACTTCCAGGAGACTTTGACTTCAGAATTATACATTTTAATCATCGCTTACTGGTAAACTTGACTTCAGAGTTATACATTTTAACGATCCCTTACAGGTGACCTTTACTTTAGGATTATACATTTTTACCAGCTCTTACAGGTGACCTTGATTTCAGGGTTATACATGTTAACCCTAACTTACAGGTGACTTTGACTTCAGAATTGTACATTTTAATCATCACTTACAGGTAAATTTGACTTCAGAGCTATACATGTTAACCATGACTTACAGGGGACCTTGACTTTGGGGATATGAAAATTTAACCATCTTTACTGATGACCTTATCTTTGGGTATATGAATATTTAAACATCTTTAAAAGTGACCTTGACTTCATGGTTATACATTTTATCCATACCTTACTGGTGACCTTGACTTTGAGGATGTGAATATTTAACCATATTTACAAGTGACCTTGACTTCATGGTTATACATTTTAATCACCACTTACTGGTAAATTTCACTTCAGAGTTATACATGCTAACCATAACTTACAAGTGACATTGACTTCAGGGTTACCCATTTTAACCATAACTTGCAGGTGACCTTGACTCCAGGGTTTGACATTCCATTCATGACTTACATGTGACCTTGACTTCATGGTTATACATTTTATCCATACCTTACTGGTGACCTTGACTTCCAGGTTATACATTTTAACGATCTCTTACAGGTGACCTTGACTCCAGGGTTTGACATTCCATTCATGACTTACATGTGTCCTTGACTTCAGGGTAATATATTTCAACCATAATTTACAGGTGACCTTGATTTCAGGGTTATACATTTTCATCATAACTTACAGGTGACCTTTACTTCAGGGTTATTAATTTTAACCATAACTTACAAGTGACCTTGACTTTGAGGATGTGAATATTTAACCATATTTACAAGTGACCTTGACTTTGGGGATATGAAAATTTAACCATCTTTACTGATGACCTTGACTTTGGGGATATGAAAATTTAACCATCTTTACTGATGACCTTATCTTTGGGTATATGAATATTTAAACATCTTTAAAAGTGACCTTGACTTTGGGGACATGAATATTTAACCAACTTTACTGGTGACCTTGACTTTAGGCTTATACATTTTAATCATCACTTACAGGTAAATTTGACTTCAGAGTTGTACATGTTAACCATAACTTACAGGGGATCTCGACTTCAGGGTTATACATGTTAACCCTAACCTTACAGGTGACCTTTACTTTGGGGTATTAATATTTAACCAATTTTACTGGTGACCTTTACTTTAGGATTATACATTTTAATCATATCTAAAAGGGAACCTTGACTTCAGGGAAATACATTTCAACCATAACTTATAGGTGAACTGGACTTCAGAGATAAACATTTTAACCATAACTTCCAGGAGACTTTGACTTCAGAATTGTACATTTTAATCATCACTTACAGGTAAATTTGACTTCAGGGTTTTACATTTTAACCATAATTTGCAGGTGACCTTGACTCCAGGGTTTGACATTGCATTCATGACTTACATGTGTCCTTGACTTCAGGGTAACACATTTTAACCATAATTTGCAGGTGACCTTGACTTAAGGGTTATACATTTTCATCATAACTTACAGGTGCCCTTGAGTTTAGGGTTATACATATCCTCCATTTATAGTTGTGCCAATACTTTGGGACAATACTCATTTTAACCATAACTTCCAGGAGACTTTGACTTCAGAATTGTACATTTTAATCATCTCTTACTGGTAAATTTCACTTCAGAGTTATACATGCTAACCATAACTTACAGGCGACCTTGACTTTAGGGTTATACATTTTTACCAGCTCTTACAGGTGATCTCGACTTCAGAGTTATACATTTTAACAATAACTTACTGGTAAATTTGACTTCAGGGTTATACATTTTAACCATAACTTACAGGTGATCTCGACTTCAGGGTTTGACATTCCATTCATGACTTACATGTGACCTTGACTTCAGGGCTATTCATTTTAGCCATCAACTACAGGCGAGCTTTGCTTCAGGGTTTTACATTTTTACCAGCTCCTACATGTGACCTTGACTTCAGGGTTTTACATTTTTACCAGCTCCTACATGTGACCTTGACTTCAGGGTTTTACATTTTTACCAGCTCTTACAGGTGACCTTGACTTCAGAGTTATACATTTTAACCATAACTTACAGGTGACACTGACTTCAGGGTAATACATTTCAACCATAATTTACAGGTGACCTTGACTTCAGGGTAACACATTTTAACCATAACTTACAGGTGACTTTGACTTCAGGATTATACATTTTAATCATCACTTACTGGTAAATTTGACTTCAGGGTTATACATGTTAACCATAACTTACAGGTGACCTTGACTTCAGAGTTATACATTTTAACAATAACTTACTGGTAAATTTGACTTCAGGGTTATACATTTTAGCCATCACCTACAGGTGACCTTGATTTCAGGGTTATACATTTTTACCATAACTTACAGGTGACCTTGACTAACTTACAGGTGACCTTGACTTCAGAGTTATACATTTTAACAATAACTTACTGGTAAATTTGACTTCAGGGTTATACATTTTAGCCATCACCTACAGGTGACCTTGATTTCAGGGTTATAAATTTTTACCAGCTGTTACAGGTGACCTTGACTTCAGGTTAATTCATTTTAACCATAACTTACAGGTGCCCTGGACTTCAGAGATAAACATTTTAGCCATAATTTACAGGTGACCTTGAATCCAGGGTTTGACATTCCATTCATGACTTACATGTGACCTTGACTTCGGGGTTATTCATTTTAGCCATCAACTACAGGTGACCTTGACTTCAGGGTTATACATTTTAGCCATCACCTACAGGTGACCTTGATTTCAGGGTTATAAATTTTTACCAGCTGTTACAGGTGACCTTGACTTCAGGGTAACACATTTTAACCATAACTTACAGGTGACTTTGACTTCAGGATTATACATTTTAATCATCACTTGCTGGTAAATTTGACTTCAGAGTTATACATGTTAACCATAACTTACAGGTGACCTGGACTTCAGAGATAAACTTTTTAACCATAATTTACAGGTGACCTTGACTCAAGGGTTTGACATTCCATTCATGACTTACATGTGACCTTGACTTCAGTGTTATTCATTTTAGCCATCAACTACAGGTGACCTTGACTTCATCAGGGTTATACATTTTTACCAGCTCTTACAGGTGACCTTGACTTCAGGGTTATACATTTTAGCCATCACCTACAGGTGACCTTGATTTCAGGGTTATAAATTTTTACCAGCTGTTACAGGTGACCTTGACTTCAGGTTAATTCATTTTAACCATAACTTACAGGTGACCTGGACTTCAGAGATAAACATTTTAGCCATAATTTACAGGTGACCTTGACTTCAGGTTAATACATTTTAACCATAACTTCCTGGTAACTTTTACTTCAGGGTTATTCATTTTAACCATAACTTACAGGTGACCTGGACTTCAGAGATAAACATTTTAGCCATAATTTACAGGTGACCTTGACTCAAGGGTTTGACATTCCATTCATGACTTACATGTGACCTTGACTTCAGGGTTTTACATTTTTACCAGCTCCTACATGTGACCTTGACTTCAGGGCTATTCATTTTAGCCATCAACTACAGGCGAGCTTTGCTTCAGGGTTTTACATTTTTACCAGCTCCTACATGTGACCTTGACTTCAGGGCTATTCATTTTAGCCATCAACTACAGGTGACCTTGACTTCAGGGTAACACATTTTAACCATAACTTACAGGTGACTTTGACTTCAGAATTATACATTTTAATCATCACTTACTGGTAAATTTGACTTCAGAGTTATACATGTTAACCATAACTTACAGGTGACCTGGACTTCAGAGATAAACTTTTTAACCATAATTTACAGGTGACCTTGACTCAAGGGTTTGACATTCCATTCATGACTTACATGTGACCTTGACTTCAGGGTTATTCATTTTAGCCATCAACTACAGGTGACCTTGACTTCAGGGTTTTACATTTTTACCAGCTCTTACAGGTGACCTTGACTTCAGGGTTTTACATTTTTACCATCACTTACAGTTGACCTTGACTTTAGGGTTATACTTATCATCCATCACTTGCAGGTGACCTTGACTTTAGGGTTATACTTATCATCCATCACTTGCAGGTGACCTTGACTTTAGGGTTATACTTATCATCCATCACTTACAGGTGACCTTGACTTAAGGGTTATACATTTTAACGATCACTTACAGGTGACCTTGACTTTAGGGTTATACATTTTAACCATAACTTACAGGTGATCTCGACTTCAGGGTTTGACATTCCATTCATGACTTACATGTGACCTTGACTTCAGTGTTATTCATTTTAGCCATCAACTACAGGTGACCTTGACTTCAGGGTTATACATTTTTACCATCACTTACAGGTGACCTTGACTTTAGGGTTATACTTATCATCCATCACTTACAGGTGACCTTGACTTTAGGGTTATACATTTTTACCATCATGAGGAAATTGATTTGGTGTAGATGTTGTTATTTACACTGGGAGAATTTTGTGATCTAATGGTATGTATGCATACTGACTGGTCCTCTGACAGATGAAAACATCGGTGAGCTGTTTTTCGGTGTACGTTTGTCCAAATATTTTGTATGTACACATGCAATGAATCAATGATATTTTGTCATTTGAGGAAGCATGTCGATCTTGAAGTATACAAATACAACCAATGATTACATTAGAAATCTGAGGGATGGTGGTTGCATAATTAGCACAATTATTGTCTAAGGCACTGACCGCAGTGTTGTATTAATTGTAAGTAGACACAGGCCTCCTCAGTATGCATTAAGCTCTTGGGTATCTTATGTCCACATTGTATGATGCACTCACGATTATTTTTCACAGTACAGTGTCTTTGCCTAGATTTGTTGTTTAGTAAAAATTAAACTCATCAGGATGTTACTTTCCTTACTTAACATTTTCTCACTGATGATATAGCTTTACAAGTTGCTTACATGTTAGAGATTTAACGGCTAAGGGGTGCCTAGGGAGACAACAAGAGTACGAAATGTCATCACATACACATAACTATCAGTAAGACATCCACAATGGTAGTTGAGGAAATTTTACATGGACGACCATCTTCACTATAAAATCATACATTAACCAATCCCTTCCCAAACGCCTGCCAACCCCAAATGTAAATGGCATACTCAATTTTTGACATCTATGATTTGACTTTGATGAAAGAAACCAATATATATAATAAACACTCCAATACAATTTACACTATTTGACTTCATCATTTTCATGAAGAGATATATCTCTTCAACAGTTCAGAATTTGTAGTATGGACAAGTTGATACTCACGTTGCTGTATCAAACATTTTGGATATAACTGTAGCACAGTTAGTCTAGGACTGTTGATTGACATGGTAGCTCAGTCAGTTAGAGCGTAGTATAACAATCTCAAGTCTAGGGTTGAATTCCAGGCTAGTCCCACTGAATTTGATATTTTATTTTTCCATCTTTAGTTTTTTGCTTTTAAGTACCACTGGGTAAAGCTTTACTTTAAGAAATAGTTAATGAGAGCTTATCTTCGCTAGCCAAGGGTTACAATCCTGTACCATCTACCTACTCCTCAGATCTAGACCGGATCGTAATGGATCGTAAACCTTGGCTTATCTTCGCTCGCCAAGGGTTACGATACTGTAGGATCTACCTACTCCTCAGATCTAGACCGGATCGTAACGGATCGTAAACCTTGGCTTATCTTCGCTCGCCAAGGGTTACGATACTGTAGGATCTACCTACTCCTCAGATCTAGACCAGATCATAACGGATTGTAAACCTTGGCTTGTCTTCCCTAGCCAAGGGTTACGATCCTGTACAATCTACCTACTCCTCAGATCTAGACCGGATCGTAACAGATTGTAAACCTTGGCTTATCTTCACTAGCCAAGGGTTACGATCCTGTACCATCTACCTACTCCTCAGATCTGACCCGATCGTAACAGATTGTAAACCTTGGCTTATCTTCGCTTGCCAAGGGTTACGATCCTGTACCATCTACCTACTCCTCAGATCTGACCCGATCGTAACAGATTGTAAACCTTGGCTTATCTTCGCTTGCCAAGGGTTACGATCCTGTACCATCTACCTACTCCTCAGATCTGACCCGATCCTAACGGATAGTAAACCTTGGCTTATCTTCACTAGCCAAGGGTTACGATCCTGTACCATCTACCTACTCCTCAGATCTGACCCGATCGTAACGGATCGTAAACCTTGGCTTATCTTCCCTAGCCAAGGGGTACGATACTGTAGGATCTATCTACTCCTCAGATCTAGACCTGATCGTAAAAGATCGTTAACCTTGGCTTATCTTCGCTCGCCAAGGGTTACGATACTGTAGGATCTATCTACTCCTCAGATCTAGATCGGATCGTAAAGGATCGTAAACCTTGGCTTATCTTCGCTAGCCAAGGGTTACGCTCATGTATGATCTACCTACTCCTCAGATCTAGACCAGATCGTAAAAGATCGTAAACCTTGGCTTATCTTCGCTCGCCAAGGGTTACGATACTGTAGGATCTATCTACTCCTCAGATCTAGACCAGATCGTAAAGGATCGTAAACCCTGGCTTATCTTCGCTCGCCAAGGGTTACGATACTGTAGGATCTATCTACTCCTCAGATCTAGATCGGATCGTAAAGGATCGTAAACCTTGGCTTATCTTCGCTAGCCAAGGGTTACGATCCTGTACGATCTACCTACTCCTTGGCTTGCGAAGATGATGAAAGCTTTACTCATGCCAAAACAGTGGGTAGTTATATTTTTGGCTGTGGTACGGGAATTCTTAAATCTTCCAAAATGTCTTATGATAATTTTATAAGATGACTTACCCACAGTCACAATAATAAATGTGGCCATCTTTGTGCAGCTGTTTGGCAAGTTCTAGTTGGTGGTTGCCCATCAGCTCACTGTTGATCACAACAAGTAATGGCTTCCCTGCCCCCAATGTCTCCAAGCAACTCCCAGCTCCTGGAAAACAAAACGTCCATTGGCCTTTATGAAGTACCGCACTCTTGATATAGCATATTAGTTACTGTTACTGGCATAAACATAATATTCCTGACCAGACCATTTTACTTATTAAGAGGTAAATATTTGTGTATCCTGGTCAAATTTACTCCACTGGATTTTAGCTCACCTGGCACAAAGTCGTCTGGCATCACTTTTTTACTTTTAATGACCTCTTCTTAAAAACCGAAAGGCCTAGGGTGATGATATTTGACCAGAAGCAAACTGGGATGAAGGACTACCAAGTTTGTTCAAATAAATGATCTTCACCCATTTTCAAGATCACAGGGGTCAATTGTCTTAAAAAATCTTTAAACAACTTCTTCTGAATAACTTAGGCCTAGGATAATGATATTTAGGCAGTAACATGCTAGGATAAAGGGCTACTAAGTTTTGTTAAAATGAATGACCTTTACCTATATTCAAGGTCACAAGGGTCAAATATCTTTAAAAACTTTAAACAACTTCTTCCCAATATACAAGATGCCTAGGATGATGCTATTTTACCAGTAGTATGCTGTAATAGAGGGCTACAGAGTTTGTTCAAATGAATGACCTTGACTTATATTCAAGGTCACAGGGGTCAACTATGTATAAAACCTTTAAACAACTTCTTCTGAATAACCAAGAAGCCTAGGATAATGATATTTGGCCAGTAACATGATGGGATAAAGGGCTTCCATGTTTGTTCAAACAAATGACCTTCATCTATTTTCAAGGTCACAGGGGTCAAATATGTTAAACATCATTTTAAAACTTCTTCTCAATAACAAAGATTTTAGATGTTGTTACTGATGAGACAGGAGTTCCATTTATGATCACAAGAAGTTCAGCAATGCCAAGGTACTTGGTAATTTTTGTGGTGGTGTTACTTTCATGCTTTTCATGGAAGAATTAACATGTAAATTCAACAAGATAGCAAAAAATTAAAGCTCCAAGCATTAGCTTCTAAGATACATCAGTAAAATTGAAGATGGATGCTTGATCATGCATTGGATTATTACAGTCATAACCCACCCAGCCATTTGTTATGGCCCTTTGAAAGCAATAAACAAAATGTCTTATATTTTCATTCAAATAAGAGTTGGTGATGAGAACAAAATCAGGAATCAGTATAAACTGTAGGTGTGATGGTACACAAACGAACCCATCTGAATGACTTTACCTGATTTTCTACTTCAAACACCCATCTGTATGAATTTACCTGATCATCAACTACAAACACCCACCTGTGTGACTTTACCTGATCATCTACTAAAAACACCCATCTGTGTGACTTTACCTGATAATTAACTACAAACACCCACCTGTGTGACTTTACCTGGTCATCGAAGTCTACAAACAAACACCTGTGTGACTTTACCTGATCATCTACTAAAAACACCCACCTGTGTGACTTTAAACTAATGAAACTGATAAACAGTGTGTCCTTTTACAGGGAGATCTGTGAATTAGGCTAGGCTATATATACATACCAGCATGACTGATAACCAAGTCTGCTGATGAGATGTCCTCCTGTATATTTGGTTTGTACTGGTAGTGTTGTACTGTTACTTTCCCCACTTGACCACTTAGTGGTTCGCTGATTCCTCTTCCTGTTTGCAGTATTACACTAGTATATCCTTTCTCCTCTAACACCTAGAAAAAAGTTAAGAGAATACTTAAGGCAAACAAAAACATAATTCAAACAAAATAGATGAAAATAGGGAAAATTTTGAATAAAATGAAAAAAACACATGGATAATGTTACAAATGAAAAATTCTGCCTCATGATTTTCAAGAAAACTGCCTTCATCACTCTTATGTGCACAGTTTTGGAATATAGTGACATTATCTGGGATCCTTACATGCAAAAAGATAATGACCGGTTAAAAAATTTACAATGACATGCGGTAACATTCATTTGCAAATATTACAGCAAACACTAATTGTAACCTAACTGATGAACTCTGGACCTGAAACCGCAGACAGACGACTAGCACACAGGCTTACAAAACTATATAAAATCATCAACTATCTACATGTTGCAGTCAACCCCTGAACTTTATTTATTTCAATCACACACCAGCAAAGTAAAGATGATCAAAGCATACAAAAACATTCAATAATTAATGATGCAATTCATACATTTTGCCCCCAAGGACATCAATGAGTACAACCCTCTAGACATAACAACTGTAAATTTAGACGCTGAAAACAAGTTTAAATCACAAAAATCAGACAAAAGACATTTTACCAAGGAGACTGGGGTTCGATTCCCAGATCGGATGTATGGGGTCACCTGCCCAACCACTGGGGGTTTTCTACAAGCACTCCGGTTTCATCCC
>NW_018408726.1:3119704-3153256 GCF_002113885.1 Mizuhopecten yessoensis
CCCCCCCAGTGCGCTAATATCCGGGCCAACAAGAGTGAAGTATAAGTTGTTACAACTTGTTTCATAATTGTTGTATAATAAATAAAGATTATATTTGTATTTATATCATACCTGTCACCCCCAACTTTCCAAGGCGACTACTTTACCAATTGAGCTCAAGGATAAATTTACTCTGACGCGAAGCTAGAGAAGGTGACTGTAATCTTATGCAACCTCCCTGTATCTAAAATAGGACATTTTTTGAATAAATATCAATGTATTTTATACTATATATTATCAATTCAAACAAGAGGCCCAGAGGGCCTGTATCGCTCACCTAGTTCTTTTGTTACATGAAACTGATATAAAGGTAACTTCAGACCAAATTTGGTAACTATAAAACACAAGACATTTTAACATCTCTTAAATGCTTCTCAAGATATTGTTGTTTGAAATTTGAAATTGTAATTTAAAAGCTTTTAACCCACGTTGACGTTCGACTCAGGCTAGCACTTAAAGTTGACATTTGACCTCTTTTATGTAATTAAGAAAAAGATTTGCACTGCTGGTCTTCATAACATACCCAAGTATCATGACTCTAGTCCAAAAGGTTCTTAGGATATTGTTGTTTGAAGTTTTTAACATATTTGACCCCTGTGACCTTGAAAGTAGGTCAAGGTCATTTAAATGAGGACACTTTATAGCACTCCATCTCAGATACCTACTGGCCAAATATCATGACCCTGGGCCTTATGGAACTTGAGAAGAAGATTGTTAAAGCGTTTAACCATGTTGACATTTGACCCCCGACTAGCACTTACAGTTGACATTTGACCTCATTACTGTAATTAAGAAAAAGATTTGCACTGCTGGTCTATATAAAATACTTAAGTATCATGACTCTAGTCCAACTGGTTCTTAGAATGTTGTTATTTGAATTTCTTAACATATTTGACCTGTGTGACCTTGAAAGTAGGTAAAGGTCATTTAAATGAGGAAACTTTATAGCACTCCATCCCAGGTACCTACTGGCCAAATATCTTCACCCTAGGTCCTTCAGTTCTTCAGAAGAAATTGTTTAAAAGAAAAAGTTGACGGACGGACAATGGACGCCGCAGTACGACATAAGCTTCGGGCCAGGTGAGCTAAAAATGATTGTTAATTTTCATTAATAGATACTATCCACTTTTCATTTTTATTACAAGTTGTTTTTTCCAGCACAGGGTTTTATAAAAAGAACGTGAAATACTATCAGGGTCATGTAGGCCCTTGAACAGGTGTAACTGTACCCTGAAAGGGTCACTTATGTCTTGGGTATTTTGCTAATATTTAAACAAACAAAATCAGCAGACAATTATACATAGTTCAATTATTTTCAGAATCAGGAGATTCTGAATACCGGTAAATTTCTTTTCCATACTAAACAGACTGGGCACAAAGTCATATATTGGTAATAATCCAGCATTTGGGTCGCAGATACTGTTTACAGTAACAATATTTCATTTACTTCATTTCCGCATTTTATTTATAAAATTGCTACTGCCACTGTAAACGGAAAGCGTTACCCATCAATGTACCATAGTGCCAACCTGTCTACCTGTCCTGATGTAACCGTAATCAGCATCAGAATATTATATAAAATTAAAGTGATATTCACATCATCAAGTGAAAACTGCATACATACATATTAAAGTACTACTTTGCATTGCATGACAGTTTGTTGGGCTGTTTTCCCTAATAGTGTCCCATTCTCTACAGTTGTATGACTTTCACTTACTTCTTGAAAATAATAGCTCGATTAATGTAAATACGTATATACAGTGAAACCCTACTTACTTGAACTTGCATTACTCGAATAGTTTGCTTGGTCCTGACCATCTTCTTTTATATTATCTTTGTAAATTAACCTCGGAATACTTAAACAGCCATTGGTCAAATACCCATATTCCTCGAACTCTGATTTATTCCCGACCAAACAAAACCTTAGTCTATCCATTCGTCAAACAGGTAGACACTACCGCGTATATAGCCGCATGCCATGGTTATGCCTCGAGACATAGGCTGTGGTCCAGGGAGGAGGTTCCATGTGGGGAAAAACATGATTTTTAAAGAAAATTCTCAGGGTGGCAGGGGGTTCCTGAAGACCATGCAGCTCTTTTTTTTATTTCCTTTCTCAATAATGATGGCTACATGTTTTCATTGCTCAGCAAAATACTTCTATTTCTAAATGCTAATGACCAACTTCAACAAGATAATGTCATGATGGAGAAAGAGATTCCGAGAAAGCCAAAATAATATACATGTACTAGTATATATTATAGATTTAATTTTGAGGATACAGTGACAGGAGAGCAGATTTAAAAGATTCAGTAGTAAAACAGGAGTATATGATATCTGGTGGGATCTTATTCCACTCAGATATTGATCGTGGAAAGAAGGATTGTTTTCTGACCTGGGTTCTGCAGTGTGGTATTTGGAAGGGTTGGTGATGGGCATGCCTTGATTGCCTAATGATACATGTTGACAGATTACACAGATTTTAATCTTACTGGGCCTATAGGAATGTTTATATTTACTCTGCTGTAAGCTCTATTTTATAAATAAAAGTTGGTTGATGTTATTTGTAATAACATGATTTATGATTATTTTTGAAAGTCCATTGCTGATAATGTCACAGCTGTAAATTGTATAGGGATTGAATGGATTTTTGTTCGTATACATTGCGGCAATGAATAGTAGTGGCTGATCTACATATCCTGTGAATTTAATACCTGAAATAACTAGCAAAGTAAGTGTATACATTCGAGAAGTCTTTCTTCAAACCACGGACTTAGATAGCATCTAATTATATAAAATTCCGTGGTAATATGGAATGAGTGATGTTAAAGTTACCTGTATTGTTTCTTCTGCAGCAAATACGTTGATTAACCCGTCGAACGCTGTCGTTCCCACTGTAACAAACACATTTTTGTCTTTCTGCTTCTGCATATAGTTGCCAGCGCTGCTGTCATACGCCATGACAGGTGCTTTCTAATCTGCAGACGGATCAGGAGACGGATATGTACGGAACGAAATACGAGTACAATACATAGATCTGTAACTGTTATACGGTAATTTTATTACATTATGCAGGTCGATTTTGATTTAATATAGCATGCGTCCACGCATTTATTATATAAATTAGACAATAACAAATAAAATAATATACATTATTCGTCGTCAGTGCACGTTATCATTATGGCATCATGAAATCAAACTACATGCAGGCCTTCAGCATTTGTTCAAAAATAATAAATTACAACATTTTTCAAAAACACAGATCCCGATAACTAGAATGGTAAAATCGTCTTTTTCACACCCTTTGTATTATAACGAAAGTAATATATTTGACCAACTTTAAAGTTTAACATATAACGTACGTCACGTTACCATGTACAATGGGTACGTACCAAAATTGGTACAAGGTCAGAAAATAATACGAATTCATAGTACTTGTTAGGGGCGTAGCATGGACATAAATATTGCATAGCTATATAGGCACTTGGAAAATTGCCAGATAAACGTATATTTTTGTTACTAACGACAATATAATATTTAAATAAAATCAATTGATAACTATACCAATGCGTTTTATGATTAAAGAGGTATGGCGGAAAACTGCCCGTATTTGCCTAAATCGGCATTTATGAAAACGGGGGGGAAATAAGGTGTAATATATTTCGTGTAGCAAAAATACATACAAAAGATACAAAACCAATTGAATATGAATTTTTAAACTGCTGAGAAATTAGGTATTGCTAATATGATACTGCAAATATAGCCATATACACTATATCTATGAAAGTGATGGGGTTTCCCGGAGTTAAAATAATACTTTCAACACTTTCCCATCCGAGGACCAACTTTTGAATAAACTTTTTGTGACCATGATGTAATATGCAAAAACAAATCGTATTACGGAAAAGTGGTCCTCCTTTGGGAAAGTGCTCAAAATTCTCTAAACTGCGACCGGTGTTTCTCGGGTTAAATAAGTTTGTAATTGTCAATATCTGTATGTTCTATGTAGCCGAATGTGTAACGCAGTTTACTTGTAACTTAAAAATAAACGGTGCAGGTTCAAATCCTCCTTCAGTTAATTTTTTTAAAAATATTGAGGCATGTGATCCTTTTCCTTAATAAGGCAATGGTGGTTTTAATTAAATCGATGGAAGATTTTGTTTACATTTTAATAACATACCTATTGATTTAACAGTTTTGTTAGTAATAATTTCTTTACTAATATTTTCTGTTTACAATAATCTATTTTCAGACACGGGATTCCGATATTGCAACCTGTATAAAAAATACCTGAGGACGCGTCATAACAGTGCACGGTTGGATGCGCGCTCTAGCGTAACAAAGCTTTGGGGAAATAGGCATAGCAACCCGCCATATCTCTTTAACATACAAAATATGCGAAATTTTGTGAACGAGTTTAGTTATTTAAATGTGAGTCCAACTGACAATAAGGTATGCAATACTAGTTGTTATCCAGAAATCTGTGAAATGAATTTAAATAATTGAAGATAAATCTAGGGCAAAATATTAACAAAGACATGGAAACCCTTAAAAAGACAAGGAAAATAAGACCAGGTGTTCCGGAAGGGTAAGCGTCGTATGCTTCATGTACAACACACAGCTAATCTAGGTCAAATCCATAATATTTTACGTCCAAAAAGCGAGATCTGGAGCGGTGACTACAAAACGTCACTAATAAGCATAATCAACAACATCGACCTTCACACCATACAAAGAAATAGCCTATTTTTCTATAAGATTATTAAAGCGACCATAAAACTTGGCTATAGTTAACATTAACCTGCACATTATGAAACCTTGCGTAATAGCTTAGTCAGTCAGCAGTAGACATCAATACTATCATGATGAAGATATGAAGTTACGCTATGTGCAGCAAACTCTTGAATATCGACCGAATCAATAGCAGCACTGGTTGTTGGGGTGGTACTGTCAACAAAGGGAAAGTTCATGGTAGGAAATTCAAGAAAGCCACTCTTTTTGTATAGCGTATTTGTTAGCGGTCCCTTTGATCATATTATGAGTAAAGATCGAGGAAAGTGACTGAGATAGAAGAGCCTGTGGTGTCCTTAATATCAAGAGGAAAAGTGTACAAGATCGACGCGGCAAATCAAATTCTTGTTATGTAGAGATAGCACATTGTCGATATATCGGAGTAATGTTGAAGGACTTGGCTTAGCTTTTTTTGTTTTGATTGCTTATCAATAAATTTAGCTTCGTATGCAAACTAAGAAGTTGGCCACAGGAGGGGCACAGATTCTTCGCATATGAATTCCTACAGCAAGCTTACCCGAGGAAAGTCTTGCCATCGACCTTAATAGACATTGTCAACCAGGTAAAATATTCTCCAAAACATTTTACATCGCAGATTGCCTTTTGTTTTGTAAAGAAACTTCTTATAAAAAAGAACACGAAGACGGTCTTACTGGTTGGTATGATGAATGGTAGTGTAAATAGTCGAAAAGCAAACAAAAAAGTATAGAAGAAATATATTTGAGAAGAGGATGTTCTAGATTGATCAAATGTTCTTTTGAATATTCTGAGACACAATACGACTCCATTATATGGTATTAAGAATGATAAAAGAAGTTTGTACAATGTCTTGCTTGAGCGACAAGATGAGCCCGCGGTAAACCGTTATTCATGAGGATTCTGGTAAAAGGGACTATTTTCCAGCTATGCTAAAATTGCTTGATAATTATAGATGTCCGATTTAAGTGCATTGTAAATAAAGAGAGAAATCTTTATCGTGACCGTGGACATATTTTCCGCTATAAAACACCTCAGGTTCTTATCATACCGGTGTTACTGATTTATTCACCGGCGGTCAAAGACTGTCGGCTAAAGACCTGGCAACAGTGGACCAGTTACAGTTCACAACAAGTCTCAGTGGGTTCCCGTTTGTGGATCTCGGATGTATAACTTACGTCCTAAGGATACAGTGGGATACAGGCATCTAATTGGGATTCGGTAATGATGCTTCTGATTTAATTTTAGACAGGATGGCTGGGAGGCGCCTTTCTGGTAGCTGTTTATATGTTTGGTTGTCTTGCTGCAACGTCACAACATTGACCTCAGAATCGTCGGTATCCATGTTGACGGTTGCATTGCCCGTATTAGCTGGTAATATCGCGATAGATGTGTCTCCTCCTTATTTTGGAAGCGCGACTCACTCTTCTTTCGTTATATTTATTCAAAACCCTCGTTCCCCGAATCTCAGTTGATCAGTCTCAACACGACTCTTTTTACAAGCGTGTTTGTTTTTTTACAAGCGTGTTTCATTGAGTTATGGATTCTATCTAGAATGATGGCACAGATCCTACTTTTGTTATCAACAAAATGTACCAATTTCTTAATGTTGACTATAACCAACGTTTTCTGTGTTTGTGAGTTTATAAGGCAATTTAATATTAAATGTTGTGACGTTCTTTGGTCCACCGTCGATATCCACTGGGTACGCTCACTTTCGCTCTCTGCACCCGTCAAAGCAAAATTGACGGCACGTTGCTAGCAATTCGATTGGTCTAGGGTAAAAAAACCCACCTGACCAATCATTAATTTGATGGATTACAAAGGAGCGACACCCGACTTCAAAGACAGCAAGTTTTACCGTCACGGGACTGCGAGATTCTTTTGATGCAAAGGATCAAGCTCGTCTTCTTGTTTTAACAT
Source organism: Mizuhopecten yessoensis (assembly GCF_002113885.1). Classification (NCBI taxonomy): domain Eukaryota; kingdom Metazoa; phylum Mollusca; class Bivalvia; order Pectinida; family Pectinidae; genus Mizuhopecten; species Mizuhopecten yessoensis. Next base: position 3,126,431 of record NW_018408726.1, read on the forward strand.
ATTCCATGGGTGCAGAGATAGAAAATGAGGATTAATCCCAAATGTTTGGTCATGTCGAAAGCTCTTTCACCCATGTGCTTATTCATATCCCCTAGTGTCGCTCCATAAACGACAAGTTTATTTAAGGCGATTACTGTTGTCACATTTATCAACACACCTGTTGTCTATTTAAGAAATAATCAACTGATGAGCGTGTATCATGGTGGGATATATATATTAACGAGGGTGAGANCCCCCCCCCCCCCCCCCCCCACTATTTTCGGATCTCCAGTGATATATTCCACCATAACATATAGACATATGTTGATCATATCTATTCTACCAACCTTTATAATCTAATTAGGCTATTCGTTAGTGCCTGCGTTAACGGAACATTGACTTATTTAATCAGTAGTAACGTCCGCCCTAATGTCGTGAAACCTGCATTTAAGTATGGAAAGTCACTGTTTTACTTTATTATATATTTATGTAATTTAATGCATTGTACCACTACATATATCCTTGTATATGCAATGTATTTATGGCACAAAGACATTTGTCTCTATTGCTGAATAAAGATTACTATAGGTAACATTTGTCACGTGAAGACTACATGTCTTCATTTCACAAGCTGTAGACTTATAGATTGCATAAAATTTCATCTAGCCAGAGACGCATATGTCTCCGATGTAGCACAACCAGTAAATGTTCATGTGTAATATTAATATTTCTATGACTAGTACGGTATATTCTCTGTCACTTTCATCAGACAAATGACCAGTAAAGCGTATGAACACAAAAGTGTGTCGTTGATCACCACAGGCGCCTCCATCTGGTATGCAAATATGTGAAAATATATAATAACCTGCCTACCCTACTATACTACTACAGTCGAACCTTGTTATCTTGAACTCTTTTCACTCGAAGACCCTGTTAATCTCGAAGTATTTATCCGGTCCAGGCAAAACCTTTTCTTTGTCTTAGTAAATAAAACTGATAATTCGAACCCTGAAAAGTCGGAAAACTCGGATACCTCAAAGTAAGATATTGGTTCCGATAGCGTTAATCCAACATCAAAACATCGTCTACTGCATAGTGTTCGAATTTCTTTGTTAATTCTTTGATACAATTAAAACGCAAAAGTACGACGACATCTCGCCATTCCTCGTTGATGAATATCTTTCGTGAGTAGCATGAAATCGGTAAAAAGAATTTACGATAAAGCTTCAGACTGTAAAAACCATGTTGTTCATATCAAAAATCATCAATATTGATCAACAGTATTCTGTACGTACACCCAAACAGACGACAGTGCAAATTGAAAAATTGGTCAAAGTGTGGTCATGCATAAAAGAGATCCACAGTAAAAATCACAACCTAGGACAGCTTCACAGGTTCATATTTCTTCCGGAGCTTGTATGGCTTTGAAGGTCAATCGAGAGACTTAAGAACAATACGATAATTATTGTTGACTACATGAGTTGAGGTGTCAGGTGTCAAATTTGGCTTTGATGAATCAATGTGTTACATGTATGATATAATCGTTTTGTGTGTGTTTTCATTTACAGAATCAACTACGCGTACGCTCCATTACAGTGATTTGTTTTAGACTTGCGCACTTTCATTTCCCGCACTGTAGAGACAGCGGGATAATTCAATTTTTAAATTGAACACTTCGGAAGTAAAACTTGACGGACTTGCAAATACAAATGTAGACCTGGAAAGACTTTGCCAATATCTAGACTAGCCAAAAACAACAATTTAATAACTAGGCCCCTCCATATTTAATAACGAATTCACAATGTTGTCCAACCGTTTTGATCCCGTTAAACGAAAATACGTTTTTCTGAAATAACTTACTCTATGTAAAATTACATACCTGTATTTGCTATATTGATTACGTATATCATTCATCGATTGATTATAAGCGCTGGCTATTAATAAAATCAACAACTGCTAGCGAAATGCCAAAACAGCAAATTTCATACCAAATTTATGAACCCGCATAACTAAAAGTTTCCACAACCACCCGGTGATAATGAGGTTCGACTGTATTTGATATTTTCACATATCTAATACCAGATGTAGGCGCCTGTGCGTTAACCGACGAAACTGCTGTATGACAGATTTTAATTTATTTTTGGCATACAGTATTTATTGCCAAATTGTATAGGTCCAACCAGGCTAGGTTGATAGGTTCATATTATACCGTAGCCGAATTCACGTTGATTTTATATTGCCAACTCGTACCTTGTTTACATCTGATAAAGGTGACCAAGTGCACACCATACTATAATGTACGGTATACTCGTCAGCAAAACGTTACACATCAACACTAAACTGGTTTGTGGTACCTGACCCTTTCGACAATCCATACTTACTGAGTAAATGTTTAGAAAAGACAGGTATATTTGTTTTACAAGGCCACATTATTAATTAGACAAACGTCCAAATATGTTATACATGTATATCATTATACACTGTACAAAAAACACGCACACTAATTGTTCTCTTTTACTTTTTCTTTAATTAAGCATGCAATTTGTTGGAAGATTGTTAGGTTCTTTTATCAAAATGAAATGGAAGCTCTTCAAACTTTTAAGGGAAGCTTAAGGGTTTTCTATTATAAAATGCAGCAAATATGAATATCTAGATTTTCAGCTACAAGAAGCATTTTTTTCTTTCTTTTTAAAGTAAAGCTTGATTTGAAATACTATACAACAATGAATTGCTCCATAATTTACATTACTTTTTATGGTAACAACTGCATTGCAGGCAAATCCTAGTAATCATAACTATGATGGTATGTGCATATGTTGTTATGCACAGAGGCAAACAAACTTAAATATATCACAGTGCGTTTTGAAGTCCTCTGTGCACAATTTAAAAATAATATAGATTATTTTGGCTTCGCAGAAGAGCTCCTTATTATTACAATGACAACATATGCACAAGGGTCTGTTTATATCTCATGATCAACAATGTCCATGAATATGTTTATACTATGGTGAATTTCGATTCAGAATGTTTGGTCAAATGTTGTAACTTAGTATTGTCCACAAAGTCCAAACAGCAGCAAACTTGGAAGGCTGGAGGATGTTTCCCTGTAAATACAGTAAACATATAATTTTACCCCAGGTATTACCCTGTAAATACAGTAAACATAATTTTACCCCAGGTGTTACCCTGTAAATACAGTAAACATAATTTTACCCCAGGTGTTACCCTGTAAATACAGTAAACATATAATTTTACCCCAGGTGTTAACACAAGTGTACTTAGGTAAGTTATTTGAATGTGAAATCAATTTGTAATTTGTTTAAGTTGCAACAATCATTTGAATTCTCATCACCTGAACCAAGTACACTGTAGTAACTCTTTCATAGGCCTGGGTTTGGTCATAGTTAAGTCATTGCTTATGCCTGAAGAAATAATGATAACAAACTTGGACTGCCATAATCCAGGACAGCTAACTGGTGGCTATCTTGTTTTTTCCTATCGGTCTCTAAATGAAGCGTACACAGCTATAAACTGATCGCAATGGAAACCTACATAAAAATTTGAGAAGGATTCATGAAGAACTTCTAGAGAATTAGCTATAATATACTTGAACTGTCAAAAATAAAAGATGACCACAAGGCAGCAATTATGTTTTTCCGATATTATGATACATACACAACTATGGACCAAGGGGAACCTACAATGTACAGTACTTATGAAATTTGAGAAAGATCTATCAAGTCCTTGATAAACGCAATATCATATTTGAACTCTTAAAATCCAATATGCCTATAGCTACCTGATAGGTACCACTACCTTCTTTTACACAAAATTTGGCTTTTAAGTACCAAGGATGCATCACATTGAATTAAGTTGCAATCTGATCAGTTTTATTCAGAAAGGAGCAAGGTTTGAAAGGAAAAAGTTGACCATATAGGGATTTTCAATTTCTTCTTATAATTCTGAATACTTGTTTTGACATATAGCCTACATTCATTATTGCTTTTTGATGAACTAAACAGGCAGTTATTGTCCAAACCAGAGATCCTTGAAGGATCTTGGTGCGCACCAACAGAAGGTCGTTATCAAAAGATTATCTTTTTTTATCTTCTTTGCTCTTCATTTACCTTACCAGTACTATTAACCAGTCCCATGATGGAAACCTAAAAGAGAATCTTTTACATGAACATAAACCTTTTAATGTCATATGCTATTTGCCACTATGACAGATGTGAATGTAAAAGAATTGCAAAACTATATGCAAAAAGATAAATATTTGTAATTCTTACATAATTAGAAGTGCTGTAAATGAGGGATGAACTTTCAATGGTGCCAAGTGTCCTTTTTTAACTGAGGGACCAAGGGAAACATACATATAAAATATAGTGATAATAAAATTGGAACTGCTTAAATTCAAGATGTCTGTCTGGTTCAAACAACCCAGCATCTGATGATGAGCTAAAACTAGAACACTGACAGGTCAGTAAGAGCCCTGTCTTGTGGCAATTATATCCCCCATGATCATCAAGAAGCAATTTGCATATATAGCTGAGCTTGACGTTTGACATTTGGACTTCAAAAAGAATCGCAAGGAAGCAAAATATACATTTTACATGTACTATGATGTGATGCGTTTCCTTCCACCTCCATATTTGCTGGGCTAACAGAAATATAATTACCGGTGCAATACTCATTTGTTAGCTTTGATTTGTTTTATTTCACCTCATATACCTCCTCCATCAAGAGCCAGGGTCAAAGTCAGAGAACCACTTTGTCTTTGACCTTTGGACCCAAATGACCTTGACTATTAACCCAGTGACCCTGATACTTGGTCAGTTGATTTATTCTTTAATTCCGACCAACTTTGCTTCTTAATATCATAACAAAATGTTCATCAGTGAAAAATACAAAACTTGACCTTGACCCTTTGGACCCAGTAACCTGGAACTAAGGTCAGTTGACTCTGTGTTAAGTTCTGAACAGCATTGAATTCATTATGTCATAACAAAATTTTCATCAGGGAAAAGGTACAAAATTTAACCTTCACCTTTGGCCAAATGACCTTGATCTATGGTCAATTTACATCTTGTTTAATTCTGAGCAACATTGCTTCAAAGTGTCATAGCAAAATGTTCAACAGCGAAAAGATAAAAATTTTAACCTTGACCTTTGACCCAATGACCTTGACCTTTGGTCAGTTGACTCGTTGTTTAATTCCAATCAACTTTGCTTCATCATGTCATAACAAAATGTGCTCATCAGTGAAAATATGCAAAATTTGACCTTGACCTTTGAAGCTTATGACCTTGACCTTTGACATCAACTTTTTACCTCAGTTTGTCTCTTTGTTTAATTCCGAACACCTTTGCTTCAAAATGTCCACTTGTGAAAAGTTACAAAATTTGACCTTGACCTTTGAACCTTATGACCTTGGCTTTTTAGCTCAATGTGTATTTTTATGAACTCAACATCTTGACCAAGTTTCATGTACATCATAAAAATGCCCTAAAAATATATCTGAGCAGAAAATATCTGATAAAACAACATAGTAATACATACATGTGCCATTAACATTTTTCCTGTACCAAGGCATGTTTGAAGTAATACATGTGTATGTCATCTGCTCCTTTATTGATGAGAAATCCAGGCATGCATTCTGTTTTGTAATCCGAACCTGAAAAAACCCAAAACAATTAGGCTAACGGGTATAATTTATGTCATTCATGCTACATTAAATATAACTTAAGCTTTGCTCAAATCTGTTGCAGCTGAAACAATATACAGAGGGCCTTTATCTCTCCCTTGAATATTAAAGAAATCATGGAACTAGAGGCCCAATAGGCCTGCATTGCTCACCTGGTATTAATGTCACACTTGTAATCTTAAAAGTGGACTAAAATACAGCTACATGCAGACTATCAGTGTTTGATTCATTAGAACCTATTAACAGATTTAAACATATGATGCCTGTGACCTTGAATATCGAAGAAGGACATTAGGTTGAACAGAGTTTATAGTCTTCCAAACATGTTATTGGCCAAATATCATCACCCTAGCCCTTTTGGGTATTCAGAAGATGGTTGTTTACAAGTTCAACCATATTTGACCCTTGTGACCTTGAATACAAGTCAAATTGATTTATTTGAACAACTTAGAAGCCTTTTATCTCAGCATGTTACCGGCCAAATATCACCCTAGGCCTCTTGGTTATTCAGAAGAAGATGTTTAAAGATTTTAACATATTTGACCCCTGTGACCTTGAAAATGGATGAAGGCCATTTATTTGAACAAACTTGGTAGCCCTTCATCCCAACATCCTTCTGGCTAAATATCATGGACATTTTAGTTACACAGAACACGTTCAAAGGTTTTTAAGACAATTGACCCCTGTGACCTTGAATATGTGCGCAGGTCATTCATTTGAACAAACTTGTTAGCTCTTTATTCAAGCATGCTACTGGCTACTTGGTAGCCTTTATGCCGTGGGGCAGTGTCCATCATCCTTCTTTCCAGCATCAACTTTTTACTTTAAACAACTTCTATTGAGCAAACTTGGTAACCCTTCATAACAGCATGCTACAGGCCCAATATCAGTACCCTGGGCCTTTTGGTTATTGAGAAGAAGTTGTTTGAAGATTTTAAGACATTTGACCCCTGTGACCCAGCACAGCATTCCATTCTTCACAATATATTGACAACGGTTGAACCAGTTGTTGCCATTCTCCTTAAAGCTAACGTCAAGTAGGGAATAACAACTACCAATTTTAAGGACTTTGGTATGTCCCGGCCTGGGGACCAAATAATTTTTTGAAAAGTAGTGTAATTTTCACTTTGGGCAGATGAGCTAAAATATTGCAAACATTAAGAGCTGGTAGATAGAAATATTGCACAGACATTATCAATTTGGTTTCATCAAGATGTCGGACTTTAAAGAAGTACTTACCAATCATCAATTGGACATCGTCGTAACGTTCTAAAATCCATTTTGCCATGGACATGGCATCTTTTTGGAAAGCATCCTCCTTATCCTTTATCTTATCCTCGGGTACATTGTTTTCAGCCATATCTTCTTTTATTTTTTTCAGCATACTAAAATAATAATATAAAGGTATGCACATGTGCTTACAAGAAATCCCAGATGTATCTTGCACACTTGCCAGCTTTTGGAATTTTTTATGGGGGAGATAGCTCATGTTCAGAATCAAAACAAGAGGCCCACAGGGCCTGTATCGTTCACCTGGATATGTTTAAAATAATTGGTAGGAAGTAAAGATAGAGCACTCTATGGTAGGTGCTGTATTTCAGAAAGATCCATCCAGTACTCGAGGTATAGCGAGAACAAACTTCAAACAGAGCCCCACCCCTATGCCCCAAAGGGGGGTCATGCATACCGTTTATACAAAATTGAGTCCCCTTGGCCCAAGGATGCTCCAGACTAAACAAGAGGCCCAATGGGCCTGAATCGTCACCTGGTATTAATCTAACACTTGTAATCTTAAAAGTGGACTGAAATACAACTACAGGCAGAAATTCAGTGTTTGATTCATGAGAACCTATTAAAAGATTTAAACATATGACGCCCGTGACTTTGAATATTGAACAAGGATATTAGGTTGAACAGAGTTTATGAACAGAGTTTAGTCTCCCAACCCAACATGCCTCTAGCAAAATGTCATTTCCCTGGACCTTTTGATTATACAGAACAAATCATTTAAATATTTAAAATTATATTGACCACTGTTACCTTGAATATGGGGGAAGGTCATTCATCTGAACAAATTCTAATTGGTAGCCCTTCATCCCAGCATGTTAATGGCCAAATATCATCACCCTGGGCCTTTTGCTTATTAAGAAGAAGTCATTTAATGGTTTTAAACATAATTAACCCCCGTGACCTTGAATATATGTCAAGGTCATTCATTTTAACAAAGTTGGAAGCCCTTCATCCCAGCAAGTTGATGGCCAAATATCATCACCTTTGGCCCTTTGCTTATTAAGAAGTCATTCAATGGTTTTAAACATATTTGACCCCTGTGAACTTTAATATATGTCAAGGTCATTTATTTGAACAAACTTGATAGCCCTTCATCCCAGCATGTAACTGGCCAAATATCATCACCATATGCCTCTTGGTAATTCAGAAGTAGTTGTTTAAAGGTTTTAAACATATTTGACACCTGTGACCTTGAATATATGATTGATGTTGAATTGTGTATAAGTCAAGTTTATTTATTTGAACAAACTTGGTAGCCCTTTATCCCAGCATGTTACTTGCCAAATTTAAGCACCCTAGCCCTCTCGGTTATTCATAAGAAGTTGCTAAAATGTTTTATACATATTTGACCCCCGTAACCTTGAATATAAGTCAAGGTTATGTATTTGGACAAACTTGTTAGCCTTTCGTTTCAGCAGGTAACTCGCCAACTATCTTCACCCTAGGCCTCTTGGTTATTTAGAAGAAGTTGTTGAATGGTTTTAAACATATTTGAGCCCAGTGACCTTGAAAAGAAGTCAAGGTCATTTAAATATATGATGCCTGTGATCACCTTGAATGTTGAACAAGGACATTAGGTTGAAAGTGGGTCAAGGTCATTAATTTCAACAAACTTGGTAGTCCTTCATCCCAGCATGTTACATGCCCAATTGCAGTACTCTGGGCCTTTTTGTTATTGAGAGGTAGTGGTTTGAAGATTTTACAACATTTGACCCCTGTGACCTTGAAAGTGAGTCAAGGTAATTCATTTGAACAAAATTGGTAGCCCTTCATCCAAGCATGCCACTGGCCAAATATTATCACCATAGGCCTCTTGGTAATTCAGAAGTAGTTGTTTAAAGTAAAATATTGACACCGGACCACACCATAAGCCCACTAGGCCCTTTGGGCAGGTGAGCTAAAGCTAAATTGGTACAAGATGAAATACTTACTCTTTAATTTCTCCTTTTATAAAATTTTTGAAATCTTTCTTTGCCATTGGAGTCTCCACTAACTTAAAACCTGAGACAATATCAACTACCATTTGTTGTTCAGCCTCTTGCAATTGTTCTGCTTCCTCCTCTTGAGAAGCATTTGCACCAATATCATAATCTCCGACACCATCCTCTTTCACCATCTGAAAAGGTAAAACAAACAGATGCCCAGAGGGACTGTATCAATCACTCACCTTGATTTATATTCATTAGGCAAAATATTTTCATTAACAATAGGCCCAATGGGCCTGCATCGCTCACCTGGTATACATCTCACACTTATAACCTTAAAGTGATCTAAAATAAAGCTACAGGCAAAATATCAGTATTTATGAATAAAATTCATTCAAAAGGAATGGTATTTTTTGTTAAAAACATTTCACCCCTGTTATTGAAAGTCAAACAAGGTCGTCGTGTTTAACAAATTTTATAGCCTTTCATCTCAGGATGCAACTTGCAAAATAACAACATTCCAGGACCCATGGTTATTCAGAAGAGGTAATTTAATTTTTTTTAATTAAATTTGATGCCTGTGACCTTGAAGAAGTTGTTTAAAGTTTTTAACATATTTGACCCCTGTGACCTTGAAAATGGGTGAATCTCATTCATTTGAACAAACTTTGTAGCCCTTCATGTCAGCATGCTACTGGCAAGATATCATCACCCTGGGCATTTTGGTTATTCAGAAGAAGTTGTTTAAAGGTTTTTAAGACAATTGACCCATGTGACCTTGAAAAATATAATTGAAGGTCATTTATTTGATAAACTCGGTAGCCCTTCACCCAAGCATGCTACTGGTCAAATATCTCCCTGGGCAGTTTGGTTATCGAGAAGATGATGTTTAAAGTTAAAGGCCTTTTGGTTATTAAGAAGAAGTAGTTTAAAGTAAAATATTGACGCCGGACGCCGCACCACGGCATAATTTATATGAAGAAAAGATATAGCACTCCATGGTAGGTGCTGTAAGTACATAAGAAATTTCAGAAAGATCCATCAAGCACTTCAGATAGAGCCAGAACAAACTTCAAACAGAGCCCAATTCCTCTGCCCCTAGTGGGGTCATACCCACCAATTATACAAAATTGACCCATGGATACTCCAGACTAAATAAGGATAAAATCTTTTAATCCCTATGGTAGAAGAAGGATTTTAAAGGTTTTACCTCTGTTTCCCCTATTGGGCCTCACCTCTCTGCCTCCAGGGGGGTCAGACACATCATTTATACAAAATATGTTCCCCTTCACCCAAGAGTGCTTTATACCAAATTTTGAAAAAAAATCCGGTCATTCCTGCAGAAGAAGGATTTTTAAGAATTTGCTGTTTCCCTTATTGGGCCCCTCAAGCTCCCTTCTGCCACCACGGGGGCCACACTTGCTGTTTAAACGAAATTGAGTCCCTTTTGCCTAAGGATGCTCCAGACTAAATTTGGATAATATCCCTTAATCCCTATGGTAGAAGAAGGGTTATAAAAGGTTTTACCTATATTTCCCCTATTGGGCCCCGCCCCTCAGGTCCAAGGGGGGCCCAAAATTGGTTCCCCTTTACCCAAGAATGCTTCAGACCAAATATAAACCAAATCCTTTCATTCCTACAGATCTAGAAGAAGGATTTTTAAGAATATTTTGCTATGTTTCCCCTATTGGGCTCTGCCCTCAGATCACTAGAGGGCAAACCCTATTTTATACAAAATTGGTTCCTCTTCACCCAAGAATGCTTCAGACCAAATATGGATCAAATTCTTTCATTCCTACAGAATAAGAAGGATTTTTAAGAATTTGCTATGTTTCCCCTATTTGGCCAGCCCCTCAGGCCCCTGGGAGGCCAGTCCCACTGTTGATACAAAATTGGTTCCCCTTCACCCAAGGATGCTTCAGACTAAATATGGAACAAATCCTTTTATTCCTACAGAAGAAGGATTTTAAAGAATTTGCTGTTTCCCCCATTGGGCCCTACCCCTCAGGTCCCTGGGGGGCCAAACCCACGGTTTATACAAAATTGTTTCTCCTTCACCCAAGGATGCTTCAGACCAAATATTGAACAAATCCTTTCATTCCTTCAGATCTAGAAGAAGGATTTTTAAGAATATTTTGCTATGTTTCCCCTATTGGGCCCCTAGGGGGCCAGACCCACGGTTTATACAAAATTGGTTCCCTTCACCCAAGAATGCTTCAGACCAAATATGGACCAAATCCTTTCATTCCTACAGAATAAGAAGGATTTTAAAGAATTTGCTATGGTTCCCCTATTTGACCCGCCCCTCAGGCCCCTGGGAGGCCAGACCTACTGTTTATACAAAATTGGTTCCCTTCACCCAAGGATGCTTCAGACCAAATATGGAACAAATCCTTTTATTCCTTCAGAAGAAGAAGGATTTTAAAGAATTTGCTATGTTTTCCCTCAGCCCAAAGGGGGGCAAGAGGTATCATTTATACAAACTTTGTAGCCCTTCATCTCAGCATGCTACTGGCCAAATATCATCACCCTGGGCATTTTGGTTATTGAGAAGAAGTTTGTTAAAGGTTTTTTAAGACAATTGACCCCTGTGACCTTTAATATAATTGAAGGTCATTCATCTGAACAAACTTGGTAGCCCTTCACCCAAGCATGCTACTGGCCAAATATCATCTCCCTGGGCAGTTTAGTTATCGAGAAGAAGATGTTTAAAGTTTTTAACATATTTGACCCCTGTGACCTTGAAAATGGGTAAAGGTCATAAATTTTAACAAACTTTGTAGCCCTTCATCCCAGTTTGCTTCTGGCCTAATATCATCACCCTAGGCCTTTTGGTTATTAAGAAGAAGTCGTTTAAAGTAAAATATTGACGCCGGACGACGCACCACTGCATAAGCTCACTTGGCACTTCATGCCAGGTGAGTTAAAAAATGGAAGAATTTTACACATCTCTGTTACTTCGTCAAAGTATTTCGGATTCACCTGATTGACACCGGACTACGTAATGTACATCAACAGTGCCACCTGTAAGTAGGTCGTTGAAAGCAGATGATTTTCTTTCCTGAATTCATGCAATCTTCTGACTTCGAATACGAAATAGAGCAAGAATGGTTGGTGCAAATAGCTGACCATCCAAAACACTGTGTGCTGCTTAAACAACTGAAAGATAGCCTCGTGTAACTCAGAGACATTAGTTATTGTTAACTTACATAATTGTTTTATTCCGACTGATTTCCAACTGATAATCTGACGTGAACGTAAATGATATTTTTTTCGGACGTACCACGTTCTATTACCATATTGTATTGCATGAAATAGTCGTTCATACAGCATATAAATATAGCATTCGGACATCCTGGGCTGTCAGTGCTATTCAATGTACAGTACATTAGTTAGCTGCCGATTGACAAGTTAATCCCCAACGCTCATCTGCGCAGATAGGGCGGCCTGCCGCCGCGACTTTGCTCAGGTGATTTCTCGGTGGGGCTTTAAAGGGACATCACGTGAAAAGTCTTTTTTTTTAATGAATGTATGTATTGTATGTACATTGTACTTTCACTTATGTTACCTCGCTATCCCCATATTCAAAGCCCGTTCCAAATGTCCAGTTTGACCACTTGAATTGTTCGGGAAAGCCCTGCTAAAAATAGCACCGATAACGTCACCTGACTAGGCAGTAAACACAAGTGGTGCGAGCGAGATGAAACGGTTTCCAAAGGGGCCCCAAGAGACAGGCCGTCGGACAACTGCAACCTCTTACCGCACTATGAAACCAGGTTATATGACTTCTAAGTCTGTATTCAAATTTATTGAACAGTAATTATTCATCATTAGAAGTTTATTGCACAGTTGCCAGTGTTCAGAATTGAAATTTATTTAGCTTTAAACATAAATTTGTTTCCAATAAAATTAAACAAGGGATGGTGCACAAATTTTTACAATTTATCACAGCCTTCTCCCGTCATACATTTACAATTAAATGTCAACAATGATAAAAGGCATAAACATAAAGTAGATATATTTAAATATATATTGAATTTAATACCGAAATGTGGCCGGTATCGATGGTACGGGGTTAAACACCTTCCCTACACCAAGGGACAAACCCTTCTGATTTTTTTTTTTAAATTGCCGGGGCAGATGAGGCTGGGTATTCATACTAGTACTAATTTAAATCATGCATGTAAAAACAAAAATAAGCATTTAATTCAGCAATATAATTAAATCATACCATTTTATTGAACCCGGTAATATTATTAATTATGTAAATCCACGGACTTAGATAACACGCATCTCGGTGACCCAGAAAATACGCCGTGGGTCATCACAACAGTTATCCCTTGGAGGGCCTCATGGTAAAATCAAACTAACCAGTCACTTATCCCTTCCTTTTGCATAAACCACTGTAAACTCTCTCCAATACATGCCCATTAACATACTGAATTAGTTTATCTGTGTTCAAACTCAGACAAAGATACTAGCAAGCTTAATACTTTTAGATATTTATTGATAACATAAACAGCGCTGGCATTTCTGTCGATTCCATTTCAGCTTAACCGGCTATCCGGAAGAATACATGCACCGTACTAACTGCTACGGCAGTTATTTTCTCCTTTAAATACTGCCCACCTGCAATAATGATTCCGTAACGTACTCCTTGCGCTATCTTTTGACCATTTGGTAGCTTTTCATTCGTAGCTGACACGGTACAACACTTTTCTTTCGTATACCTCACACGGCGAGTCATTTTGTTTACACCGAAATGGAATGCTATGCGCATGCGCTAGTAGAGGGAAATCCCTGAACAAAACGTTGGTCAGACAGGTAGAAATACCGATGATTTTCTTAGATTTAATCATTTATATGAATCTATTTCAGCCAAATCCGATCGTTATTTTCCATAAGGAGTCTCTTTGAAATGTTTATGCAGTATTTGAAAAAAAAGACAAAAAATAAATTTACTTCACCGTGATGCCCCTTTAATCCCCTTCACTATCGCCCATGCAGGGTTTCAGTACCAAATCACCTGAAGTGTACTGTAAGGTCCTAATATTGCCCCTTAGTAGCCAGGTGACTTACCCTACAGTTAAATGTCATCATGCCTCTCACTGGTTTGTCCTCGGACATGGGGTAGGCATCCGACACCATCTCTTGATCTTAAAAAATAAATAAAAAAAAGATTATTAGCATCTTTCTATCGCAATATGAAGGTTACTTTTTAGCTTTGTGATATTGAGATAACATGTTTATGTTTTCATCATACAATTATATACTCAATAAACAATAAAGAAAACAGTTATTAGGAAGAGAAACCAGATGCCAATGCAGAGGGCCTGTATTGCTCATCTGGATATTTATGAAACCATATTACTCGCATTAGAATACTAGAATAGTATACCACATGAATACAAGAGGCCCATAGGGCCTGTATTGCTCACCTGGATACCTCAGCAATCATGGCAAACTATTCTCCAAATGAGATCAAGGGAATATGCCAGACACTAAGGCCAATCCTTGTAGCATAGCTATATTAGATTTTTCATGCCCAGAATCTTTATGTATGGTTATGGGGTGGGGATCTCAACTGTTTCCAAGCTTTGACTCAGAAACTAGGTCCTTAGAGTTGGGGCCAGACCCCAGGATCNATCACCACCACCTAGGGATGCTTCCAGTCAAATATGGTTGATATCCACTTCTTAGTTCCAGAGAAGAAGTCGCTTAAAGCAGTATAGCCAAATACCCTTTTTTGCCCTGCCCCTCAGCCCCCTGGGGTGTCAGCCACACCATTTGTACAATTTTGAATCCCTGCCTCCCATTAATACTTCTGACCAAATATGATCAATATCCATGACATAGTTCTGCAGAAGAAGTCATTTATAGCAATATAACCAAATTGCCACCTTTTAGCCCCGCCCCTCAGCCCCCTGGGGGGTCAGCCCAACCGTTGGTACAATTTTGAATATCCACCACCTACAGATGCTTCCAGTCAAATAAGGTTGATATCCATCACTTAGTTCCAGAAAAGAAGTCACTTAAAGCAGTATAGCCAAATACCGTTTTTGGCCCTGCCCCTCAGCCCCCTGGGGGGTCAGCCACACCATTTGTACAATTTTAAATCCCTGCCCCCCAGGAATGCTTTTGATCAATTATGATTGATATCCATTGCACAGTTCTACAGAAGAAGTCGTTTGTAGCAATATAGCCAAATAGCCCACTTTTGGCCCCGCCCCTTAGCCCCCTGGGGAGTCAGCCCCACCATTTGTACAATCTTTTATAACCATCACCTAGGGATGCTTCCAGTCAAATATGGTTGATATCCACTTCTTAGTTCCAGAGAAGAAGTCGCTTAAAGCAGTATAGCCAAATACCCTTTTTTGCCCTGCCCCTCAGCCCCCTGGGGTGTCAGCCACACCATTTGTACAATTTTAAATCCCTGCCTCCCAGGAATGCTTTTGATCAAATATGATTGATATCCAGTGCACAGTTCTTCAGATGAAGTCGTTTGTAGCAATATAGCCAAATTGCCCCCTTTTGGCCCCGCCCCTAAGCCCCCTGGGGAGCCAGCCCCACCATTTGTACAATTTTTAATCACCCTCACCTAGGGATGCTTTCAGTGAAATATGGTTGATATCCACTTCTTAGTTTCAGAGAAGAAGTCACTTGAAGCAAATTGACCCCTTTTGGACTCGCCCCTCAGCCCCACCATTTGTACAATCTGATTCCCACCACCTAGGGATGCTTCCAGTCAAATTCCATCCAGTGGTTAAGAAGAATCTAAGTTGTTAACTATCAACGATAAGAGAATGGGGTAAAAACAAAAATGAACTTAGAGCAGAGAGTCTAATGAAGAAGAGTTCCAAGTTGTTCCACATTCTACTTTTACTTTCTGTTAATCAGATGTATGTGAAATTTTCTATTCCTCTAAAAATAACGAGAATTCAACAATATGCGTATCTTTTTCAGAGAAGTGAGTGACTACTTTTTAAATAAAGAATGTAGTGAAAAACGATCTCTGGAATATTTCATTAACTCTTTATTCGAAATTATGTTACCGACAATTAGATCTTTATATAGACATCGTACAACTCTGATCGTAAACCAGTGACCGTTTCAATTCTTACCAGGTTAATTTTCCGCGTTAATTGCCTGCTCAAAAAAAAGTTTGGTTATATAAATTATGAAACTAGTTATCGTACCGAGTATGTAGTATCATATAAGAAATGCTTGTATTGCAGTTCCCTTAAAAATTGCCATTCCTGTACAGAATATACAGCCCCAGGCGAAAGCAGGTACCGAGAGTTTCACACCTGTTTGGAGGGGGGTAGGGGTATATCGTATTGCTGTCCAGGTAGGGTACTTTCCATTGTATCAAAATAGTTTGGTTGGCAGGTGTTAAACACAGGTGAGAGAAACTATGGTTTCAATTTAATTGCTTAATTGCTTGTATGATAAGTGTAGCGCAAGTAGTGGTGGGTGGGAGGCCCAGTTGGGGGTTGGCCTCCCAAAGGAAAGTTTCTGAATTCAAGGTCTCTGGATCAAATTCCCGTGTTTTCTAGAAATTTGGCGATTAGATTTAAGCAGAGGTAATTTATGTCTCTGATTTTGATTTTGGAAAAAAAGTTCGCGTTTTTTTTTTATATATTACTTTACTTACGCAAGAAAGGTTTGAAATACACGTACAATAAATATGTTTTTACTCATCAAAATTATGTGTATTCATTTGCATATAGCTAGAAAGCTACGCGCCTGCACTATGAAAATAACAATAATAGATTTGTTCTTCAACTTCTTACTTAATTGTCAGTAGCAAGGTCACAGTTCACCTATCAAATGATATGGTAGGCTTGTCCAATATTTGAGACACTAACGTCATTTTTTACTAGCCAAAACAATAACCGGCCCTGGGACTCTTCTTACTGTTATAATTAACAAGTCCCAATGGGCCTGCATGGCTCACACTAGGAGATACCTTTCTCTTATTCTTCTCATTTTGCTCGTAATCATTACGACTTTTAAATGATATTAGCACATGTGTTATAAGAATAAATCATGTGTTATAAGATTAGGGGTGGTAAGTGATTATTACGAGTGGTTCAAAAATATTAAAATATTAAGAGTAGTTTTGTGATATTACGAAAAGTTGTGATTACCAGTGGGCACAGAGCCAATTTTACTTAGCAGCAAATGTCGACCGACTGCGGGTACGTTTCATGATGCGACGGTCGCATGGCCCAACTGGTTAGCATTTACCTGTGCTAGTCTAGTCCGAATTATTCTGACTTTATCTCAATATACAGTCAGAATGTCAAACAAATTTGCCCCAACAGTAGTCTTTACGTATTTTGTTGCAACTCTATTCAATCCTTCCCGGACATTTCGGAATCATCTTCTGAGTGCAGCATACCCTACATTTCATTAAGTTTGTGTCAGAATCATTATTGAGCCATGTAAACGATTTTTCCATGACTCCTGAAAGGATATCATCCTTTTTGTTGCCCATACAAATTTCGTGTTGTTTTTGTTCTGTTGAAGTTTTTAACTTTTTTTTGACAGTGGTTGTTAACCAAGCCATTTAAAAATCGCGACACAGGCGATACGGTACTAGTCTAGTACAGATACTAAGTTAATCGACGGACACGATCACCTAAACGATAAATGCTAGAATACGATAGAAATTAAAACGTAACACGAAATTGTGAGGCTAAGTTTACCTTCATTAACCGATTGACCACCGTGATAGTGACGTCATCATCATTTTAGTGCTTATAATAGCGGCAAAATATACCACAAGCGACTCAAACGCTGAAAAGATTCCGACTTACCGCAAGCGGATTCACGCACATCACTTGTTCAAGAATGATAACGACAACTTTTAACGGGTTAACAACACGAAAATACAATACATTTTTTAACCAGATGGGATTTTACGGCTCGCTGGCGAAGTAAATAAAGTCTTTATTAGTATATTTCTGAACAATATTCTCAAATATATATACACTCATTAAGTAATATGTGTTGACTGACAGTCTACCACCTTTGGAGATTAAGTGGACTGTCCAAGATTTTGGTGGACCTGTCCTCCGGTCTACCGTTAGTGTCGACCCCTGATGATAAACCAAGGACTCTACTAACGGAATTCACCAGCTGTTGGCGATAATAAGAGCGGATTTGTATCTTATTGATATTAAAAATCCATTTATCGATATGCAAGTTTTGTGTTGTGTCATAGTTGATTTTTGATGTCAGCACCTCAAAACTTATCTACACTGTATTCCATGTTTTCATGTAGTAGTGCTTTCTGACCCAACACCAGACATCTGTCAAAATGTTCAAAGTCGGGTGTCAGGTCCGGATGAAACTTGGGCTAAAATCTCACGTGAGCCCTGTGTGTTTATTTCGTCGATCGATATTCTTCTTTAGATACAACCAAATATAATTCATCAGTTGAATTTTCAATGAATGAAGAAAATGATGGTTTTAGTGATTCATTTTCAAAACATATCGTCTGATGTCTCACATATTCATCGTTATAGCGAGTGTGTCAAAGATATTTTATACGACTTTAAACGAGAGAGAGCATCCAAAAGTTACGGAATTACCCGAACCGGCTCTGTGACACATATACATTGTATAAACAAATAAGTATAGAACTGATTCATGTCCTGACTGAGCCTCCACTACTGTTATTCGTAACTAAAACTTACCAGATGAAATAGAAAAAATGTCGACATATTTCGTCGGATAAACCCACCTGTTAAAATGTCTTTGTAGATGATCATTTTTGTTGATTTTGTTGGATTGTTGCAGGTATCTTTCACAATGAACCTATTTCACCACAGCCAGACCGGAAAAGGAAGCGCAGTGACAGTACTAAAATTTGAGTCGTACAGTGTTCCGACATTGTCCGGGAAAATTGGTCTGGTGAAATGGCGTAAAGTGTTCCTCACTGTATAGGCCTTATACGTAACGACGCCTCAAAATTAGCACACAGACACATTGGCTCAATTTTAATGTGTGGTATTCCTAAATTGATGATGCATTCACAATCTTTTCAAGATTATTTGATCATATATTTTCAATAATTCATTTTTTTACAATTAATATGTAGACTACCGACCGTATCAATCATATAAAAAAAGAATAAACAAAATCTTCTTGAAAATTTTAGTCTTATAAAATAGTTGTTGTATTCCTGTTCAAAAAGACATGGAAAATGCATAAATAGCTAAAAAAAATACCAGGGACAGTATATAAGTATATACGTCCCTGAAAATACTGATTTAACAGTAAAAAACTCCGGATATTTTGAATAGGATAGCCATTTTCTAAATTTACAATCTCCATAACTTCGGATATTATGTAATAATTGAATTATGTTTGAAACGAGCATTTCTATAGGTTTAATTTTTTATGTTATCAGCTCATTACATGAAAAAAAAAAAACTGATGGAAGGACTACTTTCGGTCTGGCCGGATGTACCGCTGTTGGACCGGAAGTAAAATAACAAAATAATGTCGCCTGCAAAGTGTTATGTCTAGCTTCAACATTGGAAACGCTGTCGACATATTAAGTCTAAATGAAAGAGATGAAATACCTGAGCGATTGATGCTGGAGTCAGCTGATTTCTCACCAGAGACCACGCAGTCTTTATATTAATGCTCTTATTTGAAGATGATATGGAAGATGTTGGGGGTTTCGGTAACACACCTACAGCCTCAAGTACTGCGGCAAGTCTAAAAGATGTTCAGAAAATGAAGGAAGATTTGAAAGTAGGAAAATTAAATGCACCAGGCCGTTTTAGAAAAACGAATGAAGAAGATTTGAAAAAAATAGAAGAAAACAGACAATCAAAGTCTACAAAACGTTCAACGTCATGGGGCATGGACTTTTTCAAGGTAAAGAAAACAGTCATTTACTGAAATAATGCACGGACTTAATGTAATTCCGTGAATAATGTAATTATTAAATGAACGAAATGTTCGAAAAGTAATTAGACCAATTCAATACATTTAACACTGTTTAAGCTACAATAGATAAAATTAAAATCATTATGGTACTATAGGGCTTTATAAACAGGAGGTAAAATATTCTTCACAGACCAGGACTTGAACCTGGACTTCCCATGCATGGCATACATGAGTACTCTATCGTAAGTTATCTGTGTTGACGAACGTTTGTCCCTCCTATAGTATATACCCTTAATCCCTACTGTATCGTGTATACAGAGTAATTTTTACATTTCAGAATGGTGCATGGAACGAGATGGTCAGAATATAACTGATTTGGCCAGAGACGTATAAAGACATATGTGTTATATACGTCTCTGATTTGGCCAATATCTCTCCTGAAAATCTGAACGAAAAATTAAGGGTGTTCTATGCCGAGGTGGTCCCCAAATATGTCGAGCAGCGATCCAAGGAAATGCCCGTAAAACAAGCTGCCGAATATCATAAAAATTCACTGAAAAGCATGAGAGCGGCCATAAATAGACGTCTTCACGATTTAGGTAGAGATATAGATATTGTACGCGACAGGCAGTTCAAATCGGCAAATAACATGTTGGATGGCAGATTGAAGCTGAACGTGAAGGAGGGGGCTTCCCGACCAACAAGTCACAAGGCAATAATAAATGATCAAGATTTGGAAAAAATAGGAACTTACATGTACCTTAATTTTGAAGAAAATCCTATTATCCTCAGACTCCGCGTTTGGTACAATTTGTCAGTGCATTTCGTGTCGAGGGGTTTAGAATTTCACGAACAGCTGTCACCGAATTCCTTTGAATACAAACGTGACGAAAATGACAAAGAGTATGTCATTATAAACCATGAAACTAAACAAAAAAAACGACAAGGTGGCTTGGAAAGTGTCGAAGCTCCAGCTGACAAACGCATGTATGCCATCGGCGATGCACGTTGTCCGGTTAAATCCCTTAGAGAAATGATCAAGAAAACAGATTCCAATGCATAGTCGCTTTTTAATCACTGCGACAACGATGCCATAAAGGATCCAGAATCTTTTGAAACATGGTACACTAATAGATCCGTAAAATAATATCAATTCACACGTTTCATGGCGGACATTGCGTGTTGGTCTTCCGGAGGAAAATCAATTATAGGTTCAACAAGCCCCCTAGAAGTTTTATAACCACCCTAAATTTCACCCCCCTGGCGAGTTATGTTAAAATACTCTTATCACTAATTGGAATATATATGTAAAATAAACATATTGAACTTGTAACGTTACATAACCAGGTCAAAGAAGTAAAAAACACGGCATTAAAGCTGATAAAAACTTTTCACCAGATTTTTAACGTGCCAATCTTTAAGCGACCAAACGGAATGATACGAAATGATATGTTATTTGAAGATCCTTATATACCTAAGTCATGCGGGGCTTTATTTCTCTTTAATTTTGTGTAGAGGGGTATACCGTCCTCACAATAAGATGATTGTGACTATGGGAATGTACACAAATCATAGTAAAACGTTCGCGTAACATGTCTTACCGGTATATATGAGTAAAACCACATTTGACCATAAACACTACTTACACTTCATATAAAATGTCCTTTCTTAAAATTCAATGTTGGTATAAAAGATCGAGCTAGACTTGTTATAAACATTACCGTACTTTTCAGCTTCAATGTTTATAACATGTCTAGCGCATTCTTATAATCACAGAATGTTATCAAATGACACATCACCTAAAGTTCATTTATCGATCAAGGTTACTTGGCCTTTGTTTTCTTTTTTATAATTTGCTTAAATGTATAACCAGGTGATTTTACTATGATTTTAGTGGTTTTGCATGGCAACATCTATCTTTCTTTTGGAATTCCTCTCAACAGCTAGTAGAAGAGAAATAAAGCTCCACATGACCTAGGTATATATAAAAATAAACTTCAAATTATTGGTCATTTCTCAGCACTCAGTTGGGTCGTAAAAGAGATTGACATGTAATAAGTCCAGTGAGCTATTTTTGACACATGCGTTGGGTCACGCAGGTGTCTAGGGAATCGCGCATACTACGAAGTAGATGTCATGTGGATGCTTAACGTGGAATTGCACATTTGACACTTACGCCATCTATGACCTTATATGGTCTTTCTGCCCTTATATGGAATCTGATATCTCCTTATTTGGATCTCATTCATTTACTTTTCATTCATATGCAAATGTTTTCGACAGGAACCCCTAGTATTTTCATTCATACCGTCGTGACACCATTTTGTGGCTAGCCAACTAATAGGCAGTGACAGCATTCACTTCGATACTTTCTAAACTAGCCATATGTTTGTGAAAAACATAACAATGCATGTATTTTGTAAGTATACAATTAATAAAAAAATCTCATTATTTTTCTTACGTAGTTCTGCTTGCTGAAATTGTGCTTCCCGCACTCTTCCCCGAAGCGTATGGTTTCCTACTTACTGTAGTGTTCCTACCTAACTACAGCACACAGCTCCCATCGCAATGTTTGGGTCACTGGCGTTTTGCTTTATATCACAAACATTACCACTGCAAATAAGCCTTTAATTTTACCACTGACCACTCGAATACGACTATTCTTACCGGCAGAATTAAGAAACTCTCTTCAAAATATTGTGTCCATTTCAGTATAGTCACAGAATAGATCGACAGGACCAATACATTAACACAAGAAAAGAACTGTAAAGCTAACCATGCTTTGATATCTTTAGCTACTCGTCAAACAGTGGACTAGCCTGATCAGCCGGATTTGAATGAAGTCGGTCTTATTTATAGGGTTGAAGCATATTTGTGAGTTAGCACAAAGCTTATCTCCCTCAGATGTATTATTAGATTAACCCAATCAGTCAGATTTTAGATGATTTTGTGCCGCTTTTGCAACACATGTCAAAATTAAAAGAAGTAATAGCAGAGACGTATATATTGTAATATATACGTCTTTGGTATTACACATAATATTTGATAATAACCATGAATTGTTTACAGATAATGAACTAATGAAATATGATGCGGTTTGTTCAAGACAGGGATTGAAAGACATGTTTGTTATAAACTTGTTACACATTTATTCAATTTAATAACGCAGTGTTTCTGTTTACTGTTTTATTTCGTGAAAAAATATCTTTGCTATATTAAAGGAGTTTTTTTGTACTTGAGTGGAACCTACTTATTATGATGTCGCTTATTATTATTCTTTTCCCATGTACCGATTTTATCCATTATGATATGGTCAAAGGTTAGGCCCTGCTTATTATAAAAAAAAATCTGCCGAGAATGGATTTTATAATGTAAAAACTCAGGTAAGTTATCCGTGTTTGACACCAGGACAATTGAACAATAGGTCGCGCAAACTGTACATCGCCCGAGGTGATTAACTGTCCACTCCAGGTAAAATTTTCACACCTCGCTTCACCCCCCTCAGTGGAAAACCATAGATCGACCATCAATTTCTATTCATAACAAAACATGTGCGATAGTCAATTGCTATCTAAAATACACTGTAGGACTGTGTATGAAATGGAAATGATTAGGCCAATCTGATTAAAAGCATCTTTTACATGGCTCCGTTAACCTGCCGACATTTTCTGACACAAATTCTGATAAGGAAACGAATATACCTTCCATTAATTACATTACCGGTTACGTATATATACCTTGACACGTCATGTGAGAAAATCATGCCAATTCAATGAAAATATTACTCTAGAAGGAAGACGTATGTTTTTAATCATTTATGCAATGGTTTCTCTATTCTCTATTGCATTACAAGTTGATCCAAAACCTGACACGTCCTTAAATGACCATAGATGTTAATAGGACGTAACACACAAACAAACCAAACCAAACCCCGTGTCTACGTTGAAAAGTGTAAAAATCGGGGCATGCAATCCTGACAGCATGGTTCCGGAAATCCAACCAAAATAAACGTTAGTGTCGTTAAGAACTGACGACGACTGTTTTATTTACAATATACACCATTTTCGCTGAAAATAATATTTGATTATTGTTAAAAACGAAATATTTTTGTGTTTTTAGTTGTTATTGTTTCTATGCAATTTGATTTCACCGCATGACTTGCGAGGTATGTGATTGTCACGTGATCGTAATTTCCATAGCATGGCAAAATATTATGACGCTTATGGGCCAAAATGTAACGCAATTTCTCGGTGCAAAATAGGTAAAACCATGATTATTTATATCACTTCTTTCATCTTATTGACTGCTACATTACGATATCGTTAGCTAGGATGAAGTATAACGATAGTTTTTAGTTCTTACTCGAAGTTATTTGAAAGTGAAAGTAGAATTTACATACTGATCATTACGACGACAAAATGAAATCTTCTCGAACATTTTCAACAAGCTGATATTAATGACAATTAACAAATGATTTCGATCATTACATTACAAAATCAATTTGTATTAACATTTTATCAGGTTTCCACATTAATCTATGTCTGATTATAGGGCATCTCACTTTCGGTTTAGACAACCTAAAAACGATCGAAAACAGCTTAATTGTTTTTTTTGTAATATATCGTTTATTATATTATTTTTCTCTGGCAAATATAATATCACAATAAGCGGGTTCAACTGTGCTGTTATTATTTATTTCTGACAGAATTTCGGACTCTTGCGAGGCATGTGATTGTCACGTGATCGTAATTTACATAGCGCGGCAAAATATCATGACGTTTATGGGCCAAAATGCCCTTGCCAAATACATTTCAAATGTTGCATGTGGTCAGGTAATAATATGTTTTTAACAGAGGAAATATTTTGGGCAAAAGTTTATTGAATTGTCGGGAGCTTGAAATCCACGAGCACTCATCCTATCGATGGCTGATTGGCACTCATATTACCGTACTACGCCGTCTGCATCATCTTGACATGTGAACTGAATGCTTTTGTTAAGATTGCGTAGCGAGGTACGTACTCTGAATCAGTGAATAACATGTAAATTTGTTCCGACATATACAGTGTGCAATATAAATGAAACTCCAGAATGATATTATGTATAACCCCCCAAGCTTGTATGAAGCCAATATAATAGTCCACGACTCTGACTCATTGTCACCTTGATGTTGAAGTCAATATATTATGTTTTGGGTTCATTCTGAGCGTGGCAAGCTTATCTGATTTTAATATTTTCATTTATTGAGCAATGGTTCTGTAACTGTGTATTACACTGCCCTCGCAATATCTGACCCCTCCCCTCAAACATGTTTATAAACTCGGTGTTGAACTGTAGACACTTCCCCAGCATCAATCAAATTGGTCAGCGAACCATGATAGAGACGTTTGTACATGTAAAGTCAGTGGTCCGTAGTAGTAAGAGGGTACAAGTGTTAGATTTAAAGTTTTTAATCCGAGTTGATGGAGTAACAGGTAGTTTTTTTCTGGTGAAAATTGAAATACATGTAAATAAATACAAAAATAAATATATTCATGATTCATTCCACTCTGGCATTTACTGTAAGAAAATGTAAGTTGGGAAAGTACAAGGTGGCTAGCCAAGACAGGTATCTAACTTAATTTTGTGCAACACTATATGGTTCAGATTACACGCGTAGCAAAATATACTGGAATGGTAACACCTGTCCGAAAAAAATCTGGATCCGCCCCTGGTCATTTCTAAAGAAAATATTATAAAAACTGTTGAACATGGAAAAAGCATGACTAATAAAAATGACTGTTAAATATTATATAAAATAATAAACTTTGTAACAATGAAAACAACCAAAACATTAAATGATGTATTCTTTCTTGTATTTCATGCAGCACAGGAAGATTTGGAAGATGTGAATAAATCCAAAGAGGCTGCAATTACCAAAAACAACTGGATTGAAACTGAAGATATTATTATCTGCAATAAAGATTTAACACGTGATCATTAAATGGACTGCATGATTGCCAGACATCGTATACATGCTGTGCAGTTGTGGCCCAATATGGATTCAAAAGTGTCCATCAAAGCCATTTTATCATATATATTTTTTTAAGATACACTGGGAATACATGATCTCTCATCAAAAACTCAAAAAAAATTCTTGATGGAGACTTCCCTTCTAGTAAGTTTAAACCATATTTTATTCATATCAATAAACATGTACAATTACATAGACATTTCATTCAGATGATTGGGAAACAAGTACTGTTGTACTTATACATAGTCCTTCTCGTCATATATAACAAGCTTTGCTGATAAAACATGTATAACTTTGCAGTGATAGCCTAAATATGTACATAAGAAACTGTAATGAGAAACAGATAGAACATGGATAAAGATAGTAACTGATGGAGTTTTACCCGGTTGGGTGGGAAGTTGAGTTTACAAGATAACTTTATGTGGTTGAATTATGATTGCTTGTAAATCTTCTGGTTGATTTGATAAAATTTTGAGTAGCTATAAAAATGTTTACATTTTGATCATATGTTTTTGATACATCACTAAACAGTAATAAATTAACACTTAGTTGGTAAGGCAATGGAGTCAAGTATCTTTGGCGTGATTCAATGTGATTAGTACAATATAACAAATTTCATTTCAAATCAATTTTATTGTATTCAAAAAAATACAATTGGATTAGGCACAGGCATTGCCTATAAAAGCCCTTTCCAGAGAAACTACACACATTTCATACATTCATATATACATATATATATAGAGAGAGAGTATTATAGAGAAGATGTAGTATATGTTCAATTATAGGAGAATACTAGAACCATTTAATACATGTTCACAGAAAATAATACATGTAACTAGAATATCATAGATTTTACCATTTCAATTAATATAGTCTATTTACTTCAATTATTAATAGCCTAGTGTTTGGTTGGAGGCACTTCAAAGACACTGTCACTATACACAGTGCCATCCTTCCCAATTACACCAGAGTTATTGTTATAACATAGCAAATACAAACACATTGTAAT
>NW_018408726.1:3155752-3171653 GCF_002113885.1 Mizuhopecten yessoensis
ATCACTTTACCGCCTAATCCAATATTAATAAGTTTGCATATAAGGCCTTTGTGCCACACTCGGTCAAATGCCTTGCTTATGTCACAAAACACAGCTCTTACTTCTTTTCCCGAATCAACTGCCCTTCCCAAATCATTTGTAATAGCCAATAATTGATTTACTGTGGAATCACCGGGGCGAAATCCAGACTGGCATTTTGTGACTAAATTATACTCATGTAAAAAAATGTGAACACACTTGAGTATACATCTCTCCATTACCTTCCCAATAATACTTAAAAGAGAAAAAGGGCGATACTTTTTCACGTCGTTCTTTTCGTTCTTTTTATGTACAGGAATAACATTAGATATTTTCCAAGATCAGGAAATATGCCAGTTTGTATAGATAAGTTAAAAAGGGTGCATAAAAGCAAAGATAATTCATGTGCGCCCTCTTTTAATAGGCGTGGATTCATTAGATCTGGACCAGTAGCTTTCGAGGTATCGAGAGATAATAAAGCATCGCAAACATCCTCAACTGTTATAATGATATTGTCTAATTTATGAACTGGTGTTTGGTAAGCAGGGAGATGAGAGCTTGAGTCGTCTACAGTAGACTGGGAAGAAAAATAGTCATTAAACAGTTTGGCTTTTTCACCCGCTGTTTCGTATTGGGAACCAGCATGTACTAGAGTTGGAATTGAGTTTGATTTACCAGGGTTGCCAATAAATAATTTTATAGTATTCCACCAAGATTTGTTATTTAGACTATACGTGTCACGTAAGCTAGAGGTGAGTTTGTTGTGATATTTCTTTTTAGCAATTCTACAAGCATTAGCACATCTGTTACGTAACCGTCTGAAATTAAGCCAGTCAATAGGGGAATTTGAAGATCGAGCAATTTTATGAGTTCTTTTTCGTTAACGAATCAGTCTACGAATTTTATTACACATCCATGGCGGACCGCAGGGTCTAATTGTTGCAGACTTAACAGGTATACATTCTAGAGCAAAGATCATGATTTTTTCAGTAAAGTTCTTGCAAGTTTCATTAGTATCATCCGGTATTATAAGATCGTTCCAATGAACATCTGTAAGTTTTATGCGGTACAAATCATAGTCACCGTATTTGAACAACCATATGTTTCGTTTGTTACAATTAACTCGATGCTTTTTTAGACTAAGTAGGCCGTAAACAGGGCAATGATAGCGCCTACATACGAACGAGAAACAATAGAATCATTGCTCACTAATACTATATCTAATAGACTAGAGTTTGTTTCAGTATAAAATGTGTATTTGTTGATGAGCTGTGACATACCATACAGCTGAATAATATTCATTAACCTTGTAAGATGAGGACCCTGGCGGAGAACATTTGAGTTAAAGTCTCCCGTTATAACTATATCATCAATAGCAGTATTATATGCTAAGTCAATGGAATGTTCAATTTTGTTCCAATCATTTGTATCAGAGTTTGGAGGTCTGTAAAAAGTTCCGAATAGCAGTTTTTGTCCTCTATGTGAAATCTCGATCCAAACTAATTCTATGCCACCTACTTCAATGTCCTGTCGTCTTTTAGCAAATATATCGTTCATTACATAAACTGCTACTCCTCCGCCTATTCTATCAGATCTACAACAACAAAAGGACTTTTGAAAGCCCGGTAGTTCAATATCGCTATCGATTTGTGACTCATTTAACCTTCTAGTTGAGGCCATAGCTCCCTCACATATCCTCCCCGCTTAGTCACTTTCCTCATTGGTTGGTGCATTTTGCAACATTTCATGGGTTCCCCTGTATGCGTATCGAGCCTCGTATTGGTATGTCCTGGAATCAAAACTCAATTTTAGGTTACAACCAATGTTAA
This sequence comes from Mizuhopecten yessoensis, assembly GCF_002113885.1. Classification (NCBI taxonomy): domain Eukaryota; kingdom Metazoa; phylum Mollusca; class Bivalvia; order Pectinida; family Pectinidae; genus Mizuhopecten; species Mizuhopecten yessoensis. The sequence goes on from NW_018408726.1 coordinate 3,157,600, forward strand.
AATCCAAATATGTTAAAGTTGAAAATTGCCACCTATTTGAAGAAATATATCTAAATAAGGACAGTTATGTAGGATGGAGGACTTTCCGATAAAAAAAAATCTGTGAGATGTATTTGCTGAGGAGAACCTCCAGCCCCACCATGGTCTTAACCGTCCAAGACCACTGGCATAACTGTTTGTGTATCAAATACTTGTATAAATACACAGACATGCAATACGCCAGTGTGTAGTCCCATGAACATACTTGTGTAACTTACAGAGCAGTATTAAACCACAAGAGGCTTGAAAATCTGTATATAATATAATAGCACAGCATGTAACTTACCATTGGAATTTACCTGGCAAGTCTAGTGCATTTCACATGATGTGAAATTAGCAAGCAATGGATAAGCTTAATTGACCCTCAACTTGGAAAATTTTGGGGACTGTGGTTAATTGTTGCCTCAGCACATTTCATGATAGCACACAATACAATTGACTGACTTATTGTAGAATGAAATCCATGCTATACCCCTAGTTTACGTACGTAACAAAATAATGTTTTGAATGTCAGAAAAAAATGAACTCAAGATAACTTTCACAAGCCTACCCTATTTTTTTGCATAAAAATTGATAACTGAAGTTTGACGTGATCCATGTATTACAATATTTATTTACAGTGATATTGTTGTTTTATGACACAATGATAATTAGTTCCCCACCGGTCCCCGGATCGGGGATATAGAAATTGATTTAAGTTTCATGCTGTTACCATTCACATAATCATACGAAGAGGTGTACATTTGTATACTGACATATGACCCATGGCAAAATCTTAGTTGACCTAAAGACATTTGTGACATACGTGCACTGCTGATGGTCTGTAGGAAATGTATGTTTCACCCTCTACCAATAGGCACTAAGGAGATATTGCAACAGTCATATAATTATTAATTAGGAAGTCAACTCTTTATTAATGGTAAAAGCAGAGCCCAAAGCTTCTTGAAGCAGTACTTGTTGTTGGTCCTCGGAGGGAAAATACATTTCAGACTATTGCCTACACAGACATTAGATAAGAGTAAATATTCGTTCACATCATTTTCAGCAAATTTAAATGGTGTTTATCCTGCATCTCAACTGACTGTATTGTTTTCGTTTTTCCTAAAATGTTATATATATAACTATGGAAATATTGCAACATCAAGAAAGCATGTGTCTGGAGTACTTTCAGTACTTTGATTTATGAAGACATCAGCCTTAAAGCCTTATTTTTTACTACGTTAACCTTGCTATGTATATTTTGTATAGCCAATGTACAAGTTCAATATATACAAATAACATATTTGAGTTCCGATTTTTAATTAAAGGTCTTTGAACATGACTTATCAGGGGATTGGAACCTTAAATTGTCTGAATACACATTGAAAAATCTCGAAATCTTTATGTAAATAAAAAAACTATTTAGTGAAGTACAAAATTAAATATTATTCTTTTAAAAAATCGGGCTTTACTTGTTAATAATCAGATTAAAAGGGTTCCCAGAATACGAGATATTGCTTCTAAGGCCTAGTAGAATCCATTTTCCTCCGTACCCATACCCCTTCCTCCGACGCTACGCTCCTCGGACTCTCGACCACCTGTAAACATACACCCCGAAAAATGATTTGCTACGCCACTGTCCACAAACACATTCATCAAATAATGTATTCATAATCATTGATGTATTTACAATTCATTCGAAATGAAAATAATGAAATAAAAATTAAATAAGGAAAAAGAAGAATTAATATTAAGATAATGTAGTCTCAAAGTGTCAACTTGATAAGCAAGAAAGAGAAACGTATATGAACAAAAAAAAGAAACAGATTTAAATAATATATATAGAATATACTGATCTGAACTAAAATGTGCCATGGGAAATCGCGTCGGACGTCCCTTTGGTTGAATTCAAACAAAGTTGTAGACAAAAACATTTTTTGTAGCCGTATGAAGGTTGTCATATATGTCTGTCATAAGTAATATGCGGGAAAAAAATAATATTTTTACATTATATTTTGTCAAAATGAAATGAAAAACATTTTCCGATGCTCCGACTTTTCCGATTTTTAGTATGTTGTTAATACATTGTTTCTTATATTGTTCCATTTAAAAAGTATTCTGTTGCAAGTAGGTAATCAGGACCTTGGACTCACTTCAGCCACAGGTGATTAGCATATATTATATGATATATAATTTATCACATAATGTACTGTGTTATCCTGTGAATATACCCATGTCATATTTTTTTTGGCGTATTAACCCATGTAATATGACCTATCAGCCCTGTGAATTGTGACGTGACGCCTAGGAAAAGAACATGACGTCAACGACTTGCGCACTGGTCAAGGTTGCATGAAAATTGTCGTTTTGCATGAATAAATGCCACAAATCTTGATTATGTGATAATTCAAACTCATTTCATATGAGATTTATGAAACTCGTCACGAACTTTTAATTTCGGCTCGCTAGAGGCTCGCTAAATTGAAAAATTCTAAGACTCATTTCATAAATCTCATCTGAAATGGAATCTCATGTAAGATTCTATATATACTTATATAATATAAAGGGTGTCATGCACCTTTTAATTCACTTAAGCTAGAGAGGTATTTGAAATTGAGAAGTTTGAGATGTGTCCAGAAGGCATAGCTCAGAATAAAACAAATAGTGAATATGTATTCTATGTAAGTGTACTCAAATGAGTATAGATGTAAACTTCAACCCAAAATATAATAAAAATAAGAAAACAAAACACGTTTCATTTGGAAATTATCTAAAATAACCTTCTGACTTAATCCACTGTATTATTTAAACATTCTATAAGTGACGATTGAATTTCTGTCATTTTTTAAATTCTTTTAAATATGCCTGTTTAATTTACATATGTTTTCAAAAACAGAAGAGGTATTATTTTGGTTGATTTAGCTCATCTTTAAAACAGCGAATTATACTTACTTACTCCTTTTGGAACCCCCAAAACCCACTTTCGGTCAAACTGTTGCTTTAGTTATTGCGCATGTAATACAATAGGACATCTTTGAACATACCGGGGACCAAAAAAAGGCCTTATATACACCCATTCTCTCTGCCACTCCCAGTTTCTCCCCCCTCCCCTCAGAATGATATAAATATAGTTGATATGCCTTACTGGCCCAATCCTCCTGTAACTGAATTAACGTCCCTTGAATATCTACACATGAAAGGCCCAGGTACTCCCGCCTCAACGGCAACTATGTGATAACAAGCATATTCGTAGAATGTTCATCCCCCGCTTGCAGGACATATTGTAGGTTAGCATTATTGAGGTTAGGTTTAAACATGTGAGTATCGTGCTGTTGAGACATAATGTATAGCTTGAAACTTGAAGGAAACAAAAGCCCTATACCTTATTGATTATCCGTAAATATGCACAAATCACATCGGTTGGCAAACTTAGCATGAGTCGGATGTGCATACGGAATTTGGTTGAAAAATCTGAATAATATCTTCAGCATTTATCACACGAAAACCAAAGAGTGCCCGAGATGGGTGGAAAGACAGAGGAACACAAACGTTTTTATCAAGTTTGAGGGAATTTGGCTAATATTTGGTCATCGAACTTGGCCGAGCCCTTAAGGCATTTAAGAAAATCGGTTAACATTTGTTGTAGTTAAAGCACGGAAACGAAGAGCGGCAGTTAATGACGTTTTTCGTTATTCAAGGGGCCATAACTCAAACTCGACAGAGCCCTTTAATGCATTTAATCATGTGACTAAGCAGATAATGACGTTTTTCATTATTTAAGGGGCCATAACTCCGTCAAATAAAGTACGCTGAAAGTTTGAAGAAACAACATTTGTTGTTGTTATTGCACGAAAACGAAAAACGAAAAACTTCATTTAAGTGGCAAAATATACTGTAATAAATGGGCTTGTTGTGCTTAATATTGACTTCTTGAAAGACAGGAATACTAAGAGGAGCGAGCACCGGCTCGGACATGTTACCAAAGGCAACCAACGGGCACAGTGGGAACCATTTTAGCCTAACCCTCAAGTTATTCCCTAAAGCAAATATCCTTCCTCAAAAGTAATTTCTTTCCACAATACAGAAAGGGATTGACGGTAATATTTGATTTTCTTAGACATAAGAAAAAGCAAAAAAAATAAACTAAATGTTACACCACAAAAAAATCTTGACAAGGTTCTGTAAAATCAATGAAATTTGTAAAATTCTAAGAGAACTTTCGGAGATGTGTTAAGGACAACGAGGATATAACCTAGCTTTTCCTCTCAATGCCAGATTGACCTCAAATAAACTGACGTTTGAGTAATCTTATTCCAGCAGAATATGTAACGTTTTTAATCCACTCACGTAATTACGAATACAATCAGCACTTTTAAATAGATCTGGTCAAAAACTGTACGAACATAGAATGAGTGCTAGGATGGTAACGATGTGATTTACTGCAAAGGCGTCCCCCCATGGTTTCTTTCCAATCCTCCTATATTTTCTGAATAGCTGACCATACAAAAATGGTATAAACCATTGTAAACCGATCATTCTAATATGACCATTGAACATATATAAATCTGATAACATATATAGATCCATACCAAATAAAACACACATCATGTATATAGTTATATACAACCACCAATACCTTGCAATATCCCTTATAAATGTATGTGTGTACACTACCTAGCACGAGAAAACTGAAACAGCTTCTCTGAAACTGGAATACATTCCACATGAGTGCTCCCCCCCCCGATATTTTAACATAGACAACTTCTGTCATCTAGAACGAAAATACAAATGATTTATCCTCCACATCCTGACAGCTTCTGAAGCTAATTCCACCCTTGGCGTTGACCACACATCTTTACTCATCATAGAAATTCCATTATAAAGGGGAGGGACTCTTTCCATCAGTCTAGGGATTTTCGTACCTCCCGTAAAACAGCTAAATCTGAAGTCTTATTCCTGGGAGTTTTCATGATCCAGCTAAAAATACCTGCTATTGAAATCCCTATATCTGGTCTGACACAGGATGCCACATACATCAACCTTCCTCGCAGTGGTAACGATACCACCTGCACATCCAATCACCGGGTAAATGGCTTCAGGATTTTCTATACCCGAAACCACGGACTTAGATAACATCTAACATAATTCCGTGCCGAAACATAGACACCTTTAGGGTGAACTTTTCCGAGTCAAACAATACCCCTCATAATACCATTCTTGTAGTTACCATCACTGCCTTCTCCTTTGACTCATCTAGGCCAATGTTCTCTAACAACTGCTCCTTAATGGTCGTAAGCAGAATCAGCTTTACAAGTCTCCACTATACATAACCTGCCTGCATAGATATACACGATATTCCAGAAGTAACCCTCTGGCAGAGGTAAGCTGCTGATCGAAAGCCCATTGATAACACACGATCACAATAAAGCTGACACCCACAAGGTGCACATCAACGGGATCTAAAGGGATTTGTCTATAGGCTCAACCCTTCCCTTTCTCTGTTATCAGTGCTGCTAAATCGTCTACTCGAGGTAAGGTCAAATTAATATCTGCTCCTAAATAAGTGTCCTTTGGTATATGAGAAATTTATTGAATCTCCCTTGGGGAGGCTCAAATCCAAACATATTCTGCGCTCCCCTGTATGGTTTGAGGACAGAGTTTAGGGGTGAAATATGAAAATGGACGCTAAAAGAACTAGACTCGAAAGGCCCTTAAATTGCACGCTTCTCTAGTTCCCCTGAATTCATCTATCTGCTTTGGGAATACTTTAGCTCCTGTTTGGTATCGCTGACCCCTTTTTACTTCCTCATTTAGGATCCCTTGCCTGAACATATTCTCAGGAATTGATAATATACATGCCTCAGCCTCAACCTCTGTGTCTACAAACCCTAGATGAAATCCAAACTCCAGAAAATCACATAGTTTCCTACCTATATAATAACCTAATACAGACATAAAATAAGAAATGTTTAATTTAGAAAATACTTGTCTTGAATATCGTTGTGTGTCATTAGTGCGTCCTGTATTTGTAGATCTTCATCATCAATTTTCCACACTTTGGTGTCATCAGAAGCCTAACTCAGAATGAAATCACTTACAAATTCACTAGATGTAAGACTATAACAAACATTTTATACCGCCAATCATAATCGAGTACACGAATTAACGAGGAGTGAGTACTCTAGCCAGCCAATGGGAACCTTACCCTGGTCTTGAGCACAGCTCTTTTCAAAAGTGGATTCAATTCAATTAAAGTTTATACTTACTCGCCAGGTAGCGGCCCTGAACCTGAACTCACAGATCTATATAATTCATTGTCTGTGTACTATAAGACCCCAATTAACTATTTGTAAAATATACAAATGATGTCAATAGTTTATACTATCAATGATTGTCATTGCAATCATACACTCTTTTGAAGAGAATAGTACCGTGCCATTTTGTAACTAGACTCGACTATACTACACTCTGACGTACAAAGAGGATCTGACGTGAGTGTCCATGTCATATTGAATTTAATCCAGGCTCTTGTCATATCAAAATGAATGAACTCGTTTAATAAATCCAATATGGCATGGACACTCATGTAAGATTCTATCACATAACATTCATAATTTAAAAAAAAATCGAACAATTACGTGTTATCAGCTGAATCTTTACAGGTCAAAACTAAAGTACTCCGATCATAGTGTAACAGGAGAGAAAAAATGCACAGCCTGACCGGGGTTCGAACCCGGGACCTTCCGAACTCTTGACGGACGCTCAACCAATTGAATATCTGGTCGCCGACGATCGACCCAGTCCAGTTCCGTTACAATAGTATTGTCAGTCTGCGGAGAGCAAAGTAGTTCCAGTTTTGTTGAGTAATGAACAGTTTAAAATGCAATGAAAATAATTATGATAATGACGAATTAAGCATTTCAAATGTATGTAACATAAAAGTAAAAGTATCATGTGTTAGAGTAAATATCAGTATAACCTGTAGTGACGTAGGAATGTGATCCTTTAGGTTTTATTACACGTGTGTAATACCATATTTATGACATGGTCGTATGACATTGTTTAAAAGTTGGTAGGTATGAAGGGCCCGGGATCATGAAACGGACTTAAGTCTAATTCTGGACTTAAGTCCAAAGTTTTTAGACTTAAGTCTAAAAACAGACTTAGCTTGGGGATCATGAAAAAAAACTTAAGTCTTAAGTCTAAATTTCTGTCTTAAATCCTAAGACTGCTACAGGGCAGACTTAAGTCTAAATTTGATCTTAAATATGGCGGACATATCGTCCGCTTCAGGTGCCCGTCTGCTCCATTGAGAGAAAGGAAGAGACATTTCGTCCCGAGTATTTCTAGACCATTTACTTTTAAAACCCTCCAATTAATTCAGGACTAATGGGGAGTTTTACAAACGTGCTATTCATTCAAATGACCATCTTGAGGCGGTCCACATCGTAATCCAACAAGAATTCAAGATCATCGAAGTTTCCCACCATTCAAGTTTCCGACCATCTACACTCGCTGTCTCAGCTTGTCCGAGAATCATTCACAGGAAGACATGATGAAATGTTAATCTTGAGTCTCATTTTATTGTAGACGTGTACGTCCCTATAAAAACATACTTATATGTAGACCTAATAGACCTACTGCAAACAGACGTTCGCTTGAACTTCCACCGTTCCGGTGTTGTAAACAATGCGACTGTAGCGCCGCATCCTCGACGGTACCGTAATATAACTAATACACGCTCTCATTTGCGAGATCACAATTATCACCGTTCTGCGGATGAAACGAAGATGTAGTGTTCCTTCTAGCCTAAATAATTCTTTAATTTAATAATCATACATTGCTTAGAGAATTATTACTTTCTAGCTTTTTTTTTTATATAGTTGTACAATTGTAACTAGTTGTATTATTACACAAGAAAAAAAGTGATAGACTTTAAATATCTAACCAGAATTTGCAATATATATATTTGAATATAGTCAGTCAGCATGTCCTGGCAGGATTAAGATTAATGAAAGAATTGCAAGACATTCAGTTTTTCAATAATTGAAGAAACTGATTAACCTTGTCTGGCCTTCAGCTTTTAAGAAAATTTTCTTGTCTATGGACTTTAAACAAATCTGATGTGTTAATTAATAATAGAGAATATTCCCCTACCTGGAGGGTGAGACACAGAAATCTCCAACCAAATAGGTATTTTTTTTAGTTGTCAAATCGTTAGTAGGACAACCAAATAATCGCACCGAAGCTCAGACAATCAAATATACATGTATAAAATGGAAAAAAATAAAATATCATAAGGACTGATTGTCTAAGAACAACCATGATCTCATAGATATGCATAATCTTTCCAGATATATCATAGCACACTATTCCATGGATATCTGAGAAAATATTCTTTTAAAGCAATTACTATATTTCTATAGTTATAATTTATAAGTAATACCAGCCTCAGCAAGCTTGCTCAAAAGGCTTACATGTCATAATTCTTGGAGATCATCTGGAGATTTTATAAGTTATTATTATTTACCCCTATACTTATAAAGGGATGGTTTGCTAGCAAAATAATCAGATCAACATTTGAAAAAGAATCAATTGATCTGTTAGTTCTAATTAAAAACACACACACATCTTATTATTGTTATTGTAATAAGAAGAATACAAAAATAAGCAGTCGAAGTTTCAATCCAAGAATGATTTGACCAAGACTTTTGAAAGTGATTTTGGAAAGATATCAGGTGTTATAGTAAAAGGTACTGAAGGAATGGCACTCAACAAGAGAATGTAACTTGCTAATGTCGGCTTAATAGTGTGAATCAATCGAGTTTCAAAAACATATGGTACAAAGAATTTCCACAAATCCTCAACATATTTTGCTTCTTTATTTCAATAGAGATAGTTTATTTATTTTGAACTTTTAAAAAGAAAAACTCTGAATATCAATAACTAACTGCAGTTAGATAAACATGATAAACAATGTGGAACCTCTTTAATTAAATAGAAAATTAACATAATTTTGTAGGATAATTCAACATTTTATTGGTCAAAATAAGCACAACGTAAGTTACAAAAGTTTGTCTAAATATGGCACTAAAGTAATACATGTACATAACAACTGAACATCATCATGGAATTACTCAAAATCAGAAATCACCATATATTTCAAACAGATTTTTAGTACATTTTTAGTAATAATGATATAAGTATACAGGTGATATCAGTTTTTATTTATTTTTTTCATTTTATTCCCGACAAATGATTGACCAGAAGTGCATCACGTGTCCACCGCTAAAAACCGATATTGACTTGGAGCGTGTGGTTTTTGTTGAAGGACTGGATGTTTCTAAAAATAGAATTATGACGTGTCTCCAAACGAACGCACTGCGTCCTCGGTTAATATATCTGTTCTCAAGTTGATAAATCCAGGTGTTGACCACAACCAAAGGCTATAATTGAATAGTATCTAATGTAGGTTTCCTTTACCATAAAAAATGAAATTATGGCTTAGAGTCTGTAATAACTCAAAGAAAACTATGCGATATCCTTATGGTATGAAATAAAATAGAAAGATTACACATTTGTAAGGAAATTTGAGCCAAAATATATATATACTTAAGGAATAGTAAAAAAAAAATGAAATATCAAAACATGAATGTTTATTATTCAATAAGTCTACCTACTGGTTAAATACATAATTTGCCAAGAGATCTATTCACTTTATTCGCAAACAAGAGGCCCAGGGACCTTGATAGCTCACATGGAATTTTATTTTGAATTTTTGAAGCTGTTGGAAAAAATACATGTTTATCAAAGAGAGTACAAGAAAGTCTTGAAGCTGTTCAATCAGACTATGCATGTTTGGGGTCTTTTTGGCAGATCTTATTTTTCTACACCTTTTTTTCATCTTTGTGAATCTTTGTTGGAAGACTTGAACATTTTTTTGTATCTGAACTAAGCTGGTTGTTATAGCCATTTAGTCACTTCTAACACATCATATTGATTTAAACCTTTTACCTACATCACAAAATGTCATGAACTTCAGCCAGCTCCTTTTATTATTCAGAAGTCAATTGAATGTTTTAATAAATTTAAACATAATATTACATGTATATGACCCTGAAATTAACAATTTTAACATATACTCTAAAATTGATTCAATGTCATTCAAGAGCATTTGAATATATTTTAGAACCCTTTATCCCAGCATGTTATTAGCTAAATATCATCACCAAAAATTTCCCTGATATTCAGAAATAGTCAAATATTTCAAAGGAGTTATTAGATTTGACCTGTGACCTTGAAGGCTAGTCAATTTCATTCAATTTCACATACATCCCATCCCCTCATTCTAGCATGTTAATTGCTTAATATCCCCACTCTAGGCCTCCTGTAAATTGCAACTTGAATATAAGTCAAGGTTATTCATCTCAACATTTTACCACCAAAATATCAACGTCCTGGGCCTTTTGGTTATTCAGAAGTTGTTTAAAGTATAACGTTGACGCTAGACAGATGGATGACAGAGGTTAGATACAAAATCTAGTGAATTTCATCTGGAAAGGGTTTTCTGAGGGTATATACTACACTTTAAACTATCCAGTTACCAGGTATATAATTTTAAATACTGCTCATCGATACAGATATTCCTATCCAAACTCACTTAGCCACTAAAACGACAAATTATAATCAATATTATTTTGGTGTTCAGCAAGGTAACATGTACATGTCTCTAATCTTAGAGAGATTATGACTGCTTCCTCTTTAATTTCCTTCACGTCTGGTGAATCTGTTGCTGTAATGTGGCCCCAATTATGATGGCAGACTGGTAAAAATTTATGTTGAGATAGGAACTGAAAATACAAAAATAATATTGTGTAAAAATGGCATGGTTGAGGATAAGTTTGCATGATACAGGCATTCATATTGACCGTGAAATTCATAAAAATCATATCAAATATAGAAGCAAGTTTAACTTTTCTTGACAATTTCAATTAAATATATATCTCAAATGTAAAACGATCATTTTGACCTTGCCATTTACTCATCACTTCATCTCATCACTAATTGAAACATTAATATTATCCGAAAGTGATTTTTATATTTTTTTCCATTAATTCCCTCAAATCATAATGTAAAAAATCAAACTTATCAAAATTAAGAGGGTTATTCTATGTAAGATTAAATTTGAACTTGGAAGGGTCAATTTCATTTTTGAGGCGTCAATGCCCAATGAAGGATTATCCTGTGTACTAAATGTTTTACATGCAATTGTATCTTATCTCAATATACACCAAAATGTATAACTCGAAATAAGGGTGGGGGAGAAGACGAATTGTATTAACCCTATCCCTACCAAATAATTCCTAACTTGATTGTTATTTAGAGTGTCTAAAATAAGCAAATATTAACTTCTGTTTACAGAAAAACAATTTATCACAGTCTGTAATCATGCAGAAATTTACATGTATGATGTACATGTAATGACATGTTTTGGTAAACATTTATGATCCAAGTCTGACAGGGAATTGTAATATCTGATGTACAGCATCACCATGATCCTTCTAGTATACTGAAGGTTGTATGTTCCCCTCTTCCACTTACACTAAGTGTAGAAATATATATTTATTCAATAGTACTGTTTCTTTGATCTTCATTTTCAAACAATTGAGAATTATATGAAAGCTTGAGACACAATTAATTTTTGTATGACAAAGGTCAAATACGTCGTAGTACTGGAAGTGTGAATAGTGCATTGATTATGATAAAGCTTTTAAACCCAAGAAATTTAAACCTCTTGGGGGAGNTTTTTTTTTTTTTTTTTGTGGGGGAGGGGGGGGGTCAGGTCGTTTCGGGACTTTTTTCACCATGTAGACTATTGAACAGAGAGACAGTACAATTCTCAAATTGTAAAACGTGGACAAACTTACTCGAGACTTTATACAAACTAAATGAACGACATACTATTTTGAAATTTGTACAAAACTTCGCAGGTATTTCCCGTGAATAATTTTGAAAGTTTTCTCCAATTTTTTAGGCTGAAGGGGTAATACAAAATCCTGATTGGAGACCAATCAATAGTGAAATATTCATTTTTATCAAATAACAATATTGTTTTATCTGAAGTATTAAGTTCAGGCGCGTAACAACCTATGTAGCAAAAAAGCCCGGGCTTACACATCATTTTTGACAAAATAAAAAAAATATAAACGCAACATAGACTATATGATATAAAATATTAAAAAGCAATGACAGATGTTTTGTATCTGCTATAAAGACCGCCAACTAAAATGCTTCGTTGCAATCAAAGTCTCTAACAAATGTAGAACTGAGCTAGGGTAGCATATTCATTCGTCATGGTAATCGCGCCAGTGAAACTCTAGTCTTCAGGGACGTAACCAGGCGTACGCACGGACGCACGGGCTTCCACGTAATTTTTTTAAGTATACTTTTAACAAGGATCACATTGTAGAACTTTATGTGATAAACTTTAACAACTCATATAATCCTGGGCCCTCAGTGAATTCATTATCTCATTGATATTGTCTCTTTTATTGACTATTTAAAGAAAATGTTCCTTGTTCATATGGAACTAATTATTACGCCTTTGAAAAAAAATACTACAAGCCAAATATGAAAATGATAGGTATTTTATGTCTCAAACTGCACCAGAATGGGTTCCAGATTCCGAAAAAATCTCGGGGGGGTAACCCCCCCGCCGGAACCTCCCAAACTCAGGAGGGGGTAACCCCCCCTCCCAAACCCACCCCCTACTCCGCGCTTCGCGCTTCGTATGCTTCCACATACTCATAGTCGTGGTTACGTCCCTGGTTTTGCTAATTATCGTAGAACCCAAACCCTAACTCTAGTTTTCCCCGTGAAATAACGTGTTTCTAAGTTTTTTTTTACCTCTTTTATACATATAAAGGGAACAATATGGTTGGTAGCCTGGCTTCAATCATTCAACATGGTAACCGTGTCAGTGCAATGCAAACTATTGGTATACACATAGTACTCGCTAGCCCCCGCCCCCCGTGAACTAAACTGTTCCTATGATTTTTATCCCCTGTATTAATACAAGATACATATGGAATGGTCATAAACCATGGCTTTCTATTTTACACATTGACCAGTATATCGGTTCTTATGTATATAATGTTAAACTATTCCTAGTGCTAGCTTGTGATACTATTCTCATGTCCCTGCGCAACCGGAGTCACAGTCGCGAGGAGAAACGTCACACTCTTACAACTATCCCAAAATCCACATGATTTTAGATTTTTCTTTTCCGTGGAATAATGTAACCGAACTCCATAATAGAATTGGCGTAGATGAGTACCAATCCCTACGTACCCCCTCCCATACCCTCCCCCTCCTCGTGCTACGCGCTTAGGGGGGCTGCCTTTGGCAGCACACTTCATCATTGGGCTTACACATTGAAAACCTGTTTGTTACGCCCTTGAAGTTAAATATGTACGAAAGACTATAAGTGTCACTTTTAAGAAACATATATACTGGATAGTCTTAATTACGTGAAAAACACGTTATTACACGAAAAACACGTTATAACGCGAATAAATGAGTATTAACGCGAACAAACACGTAATTGCTAATAGTAATCGCGAAAATAAACATATAACAACGCAAATTAAAGACATAATAACGCAAAAAACACGTAAAAACGCGAAAGTTAAAGTCGTAATAACGCGAAAAATCACGTAATTACGTGAAATAAACACGTAGTAACGCGAAATAAACACTTATTAACGCGAAAGTAAAAATCGTAATAACGCGAAAAATCATGTAATTATGTGAAATACACACATCGTTAACATTTTAAACATTTTACTTCGTTAAAACTGCTGAACAGAATTTAGTACATGTATGGACCTGCATAAAGAATACAAACACTACCTCAAGTGGGTNCCATATTGGAACAGTGGGAATGTGAAAGCGTTGCATAAGGACATGAAGCATACGAGGTCAATTTGGGCATCTGAAGGTCGTCCTATGGGACAGTCTTTCGAGTCCTATACAAA
>NW_018408726.1:3173473-3175595 GCF_002113885.1 Mizuhopecten yessoensis
TCTCAGTTAGACCTACAGAAGAATGTGAACTGTTTAAAAATACCTTTTGGTGTCTCTGAGACAAATAATTGTTTAACCACATAAGCAATTCACCTGAAATCCCGTACGATTTTAACTTCACTACCAGACCTCTATGCCAAACCCTATCAAAAGCTTTGAATATGTCACAGAATACAACACACGTATGCTTTTTTTCTTGAAGTGCAATACAAGTTTGGTGATATATATCAATGAGTTGATACACTGTAGAATGACCATGCATAAAACCAGACTGATATTTGTAAAACAAAGAATTTTCTATAAAGTAGTTGTACAAATGTTTAAAAATCACTCTTTCAAAAACTTTACCAACAGTGGACAGCAAGGAAATTGGTCTATAATTCGAAAGAGAATGTCTGTCACCCTTTTTAAACAATGGCATGATATTAGCTAATTTCCATTTATATTAATAAATCCCTGAAGACATATTAAGTATTATTTCGAGCGGAGTACAAACAGTGCGAGCAGTATTTCTTAGCATATGGTGGCTGATTCCATCCCCACCCGAGGCCTTGCCGAGCTTTAATATCTGTAGAACATCGCGTATTTCAGTTGAATGTAATCTAATTGAACTAATATTTTTGTCAGTTTTCGGCATCAGTTCCGCGCTATTACAAGAAGACAAACACGAACATATCGCAGCCTCCCAAAATACACACACATACACTACACGCATGCATCTTGCACACAGGGGAGGCCGTCCTTAAATGACCTTAGCTGTTAATAGGACGTTAAACAAAATCAAACAAACAAACAAAATTGGCTCAATAATCGGGACATCCGTGTTACTGTCAAATACTCTAGTAATTCAGCTTATCTTCATCTCTAGTAACTATGTCATTAGTAATAGGATCGACTAAGGAAGGTATAGGTTGTGAAGTATCAGACGTTTTAATTAACCTTTTAATTAATTTCCAATAAGACTTAGGATCAGAAGATGAGTACCCATCAATAATATCATAAACATTTTCATAAAAAGTAACACGTGCATGCTTTTTCATATTATTTACTTGTTTTGCTGTGATTTGAATTTATTAATATCTACCAAACGTTTGGTTGACGTCGCTATTTTATGTAATCTATCCCTAATTCTTAAGTTTTTTCTAAGCTCAGAGGTCATCCATGGCTTATCATTAGATTTTATATTTACTTCTTTACTAGAAATACATTCATTGGCAAAATATAGATAAATGTTCGTAAATCGATCACATGCTAAATTAACTGAGTCACAATTATAAAAGGTTTCTATCCAATTATGATAAGATATAAGTTCATTAAATTTTTCAAAATTTGCACTCTTGTACTGCCAAACTTTACGTTTATAGACCCGTTTAAAAAGACAAGGAAGATTTATGGAAGCAGTACAACCATAATGGTCACTTAATGATCTATCAACAGAAATTACAGAAGAGTCAATACAAGAAATAGAGTCAGATAATAGTATAGGATCTGGTAAACTAGATCTAGTACGTCCAGTACGAGTAGGATCTTTTATAACATTAGTTAGTGATAAGGAGTTAATGATGTCAAAAAGAACGTGATTATTTGAAGCAGTGAAGAAGTCAACATTTAAGTCCCCTGTTACTATGACATTAGGAGAGATATCAAGAGCATTATTTATAGATGACCTTAAATTTTCCCAAAACGGTAGGATAGAGCTTTCTGGTCTATAAGCTGTTCCAATAATGTAAGTCGAGTGGGGTAGGCTAATTTTTGTCCATAATACCTCATCACCAGGATATTCCAATTCTGGCAAACGATCAACTTTCAAAAGATTATTTATATAAACCAAAATACCACCCCAGCAAAATTTCTATTAAGTCTAAAGGGAGAATGAAAACCATCAATACATAAATCATTAGTGTAGTAACCTGATCATCTAAATGAGTTTCGGTAAGACACACAATGTCGTATTCATCTACTATGTCCTCAATATAGTCTAATTTGTGTCTAACACTCCTAATATTTAAATGAAATATAGTGTAATGAACAGTTATGCAAGTTATTGAGTGTGTGTACGTTGCGCTGCGCTGGATACGCCGGTGCGCAAGGTTGTCACTGCGCTGTACTAGTGCCGGGAGCA
>NW_018408726.1:3177139-3177336 GCF_002113885.1 Mizuhopecten yessoensis
TTCGCCGTTGGACCACCGTACGATGAAGGAAGATTACATACACCTGCCAGGGGCTACGAGTTATGCACCGCCCGACGTACGGGCACGGCCAAAGGTGAAATTTGCGGATACTGAGCAGAGAATCTTGGGTATGAACGAATCTGAATATCCGTCTGTAGGGGGAAGTGGTATGGCGCATATAACGCAGAGGAGGTCCA
>NW_018408726.1:3182641-3319968 GCF_002113885.1 Mizuhopecten yessoensis
ACGCTTACAGCTAGCATTCAACAATTCTAGCAGTGCCCAACCACGTACTCATTTACAGCTGAGTAGTCTGGAACAAGCGGAGTAAAGTATCTTGCTCAAAGATACAACACATTGCTGTGCCGTGACGCGAACCTGCAACCCTTCGGTCACGAGCCCGGCGTCCTACCACTGGAATACCGTGCCTCCTTATGTTACTATCAGTGACAAATGAAATTGAAGAGGTTACATGTAGATTGTGTGCGATAACTACCATTGATATTGTTTCATATTTACTTATTGAGTGTCCAGTGTTGTACCTTACACGCGATGCTTTACTTTATAAGGTTGTAAATGTAGTAAATGTCAGAGATTATGTAAAGTTTTCATTTCTTGAGGACAATTACTAAACGGATTTTCTATTGGGAAGTCGTGCGCGCGTATAATTGGCTGATGACGAGTGGGAGAGTTTGATGCTGGTTGCAACTCCCACTCGTCAGGACGGAGTTGAGTTGCTGCTCTTCGACATGAATTCAAGACTTTAAATTGAATGTGACCTGATATGAATTAAACTAAATAATCCGTATCTGAATCGGAAACTGTACTTATCATTTGTATTGTTTGGTATTATTTTGAAATCTCTATCCAGAGGAAATAAATAATCTGTCTGTCTGTCTGTCTATGAGTGAAAACCTAACACAACTATGGGTATCAATAGCCTCGATACGTCAAGTCATTTGAAAGAGAAAATGTATAAAACTGAAAGAAAAAAGCACTACCCTAAGACAGGAGAAATCACCAAAAACTCCTCATATGTGTTGAGGTCATTTCATTACGAACCGACCCCCTAGGAGAACTTACTATAGTCAGAGACGTATACATTACAATAATATATACGTCTCTGCTATGGTTTATACGGGGTTTGTTTTGTCTTCACTATCTCTATACCTGCAAAGAATATATAGTTTCATACTTGGTTGGTAACGATAGCAAATAGAATACGTTTTTTATGGCATGGAACCTCGGGAATTCCTAAAAATGTCAGAAGTTGTTGAGATGAGAAGCATTGGTCGTGTTACAACAATGGCCATACCTTAAGTTCCTCAAGGAATCAAGGAATCTTGTTCCTGCCAAACACGTAGCTTAACCCCCGCCCCACCCAAACGCCAAGTTATTTATTTTGCTCATACGGAATTTGTCTTATTCTTAAATTTTATAATATTCTGCAGTAATCCATGCCATAGCTTGACAACTGAAATTGTAATCTTACTATACAATAATTGAAATAAGCGAGCATTAAAAAGAGTATGTCATTGACTGGCGTCTTTCTGTGTTCATCGTTCATGACGTCGATTCAAATCAAAGCGTTAAAACTTCAATAAGATATGCATATAATTCGATTTGGCTTCTTTTTATGTCATTTAAAATGCGTTGTAACGTGTTTATTTCACGTTATTACTACTTTTAATTTCGCGTAATTACGTGTTTATTTCGCGTTATAACATGTTTATTTTACGTTATTACGTTTTTATTTCACGTTATTAAGACTTTTAATATCGCGTTATTACGTGTTTATTTTGCGTTTTTACGTGATTTTTCGCGTTAATACATGTTTTGTTCGCGTCATTACGCGTTTTGTCGTGTTATAACGTGTTTGTTTGCGCAGTTACGTGTTCTTTCGCGTTATTACGACTTTACAGTATATTTATTTCTTATATGTGATCCTAATAGGCTTTCATAAATATAGATTATAAGCCACAAACAATATATATTTGGGGGTTTAGAAAATTACTGATGGAGTTTCGATTACGTCCAATTTTCGACTGAATATTGTCATCATTGTTATATTATATTAAAAAATGACAAATTACCACAACTCTGATTTTTGCCGAATTTTTATATGATATTCTACATGCATTACAATAAACACCTAATTAAGTTATGTATTCAACAAACATCCGAATTTTGTAGTTGAAAAACGCGCGCAATATATGCATGTATATATTTCAAAGCTGCACTTATACAAAGGTTAAATACTGATTTTACCCTTTTTTCCGGTAAAGTGACTGAACTACTGGAATCGGGGCTGGTGAGGACCGTTAAGATAGGATAACTCGTCCGGACTTCGAGCAGGTTTGGAATATTCTTTATTTCACCCCAACGGAATTATACTAGTGTAACGACCCGTAGAATAGTAGTTAGTATTAATTTTTATTTGGAAAGCGTTAATTTCTGATAAAGTTTAATGTTTTTGCTATTAAATTAACTTGAAACGTTTATTTTGTCATTAATATTTTAATTGCATTTAAAACTGTTCATTTTTACAACAATGCATCTTGTCGCAATAATAAGTCTCAAGAGCTAATGTTCGTTGTTTACCTGTATGCGACGTTAAATAAAGTTTCTTGTATCTTGTATCTTGAGTTACTCTGCTCTGCGCACAACTACAATACTAAGATCGGAGTACTTTGGTTGTGACATTTAAAAAGTCAGCTGATAACACGTAACTGTGTTTGAAGTTACTTTTCAAATTTTGAACATTGTGTGGCAAATAGAATTTTACGTTGTTGTCCATTTCATATTGAATTTATTTAACTCTTTCAATAATTTGATACGACACTCGTCAAAAGGATCGTGTCATATAAAATTATTGAACAAGCTTAAGAAATTCAATATGACATGGATACTCACCTAAGATCCTTTATATATGTAAATATGCACCACGTTAACCTAGCGTTATGTAAATTAATTATGTTGTAAATCAATGTATGTGTATTTTCATATTATTATTATGTTTGTATGTATTCTCCATTATTGTAGTCAATACACGAGATTGATAATATCAATAAATAGTATGTAAGTTTTCAGTTATGAATATATGCGCTACTCTCCGGAAAGGTGATCATATCATGCCCACTAACAGTACCACTTCATGTAGTCGATACTTTTGATTGCATGCTAAACATTTAATTTTTGTAGACATTTTTAGTTTTAATATATTGATGATTCATTCCGTTCTTGCATTTAAAAGACTGTAGGAATTATTAAGACTCTTGAAAACAATACAAGGTTAATTAAATTGGTATCATCACACTGTTCAGTCCACATGTATCGCAAAATAAACTGAACTCTGCATTTGTAATCCCCCCGGGCTTTTAATATAGATGTTATTGTATCAAATCTTTAAATTGATATGATGTAATGTAGCCAGAGCTACCTCTGCCTCTGGCTCCAACACCAGACACATTTCAGTTCCTTTGAAAAAAGCAAAACAGGTTGCTTATTTCATTCGGAGACACTGATCCCTAAAGGTAACTAATAGGATCCCAGTAGAGTGATAACCAGCCCCCCTCCCTATCCTGGATACTCAGCAGATCTGTCCAGTGCCATTACTAAATATTGTCACAGCCAAAGTCAGTTGGTGACAATTATAACGTGTGCTTGATAGAAATCTGCCTGACGCCAAGATCCTTTGTTGAAATTGTTGAAAAACCACAATTAGTCATCCCTGCCCTGAATTCACATGTGAGGTCTTGATGTGTAATAAAGACGGTAACAAGTTAAAACAATTTGTATTTTTGTTCCCGTCTTATTTATTTTTTGTCTGGTTGAGTTATTGTTTTTGTAGTTTTGTTTGTTTGTTGCTTGTTTGAGGGGGAGGGGGCACGGATCTGCGCCTAAGTTGGATAATGTGAAAGAATCTTCGCCCTCGACTGAGAAAAACCGATCCAGCTAAGTACTAGTAGTCATCCTCGATACTCCAGGGGTTACGATCACGTCCACTCTCTTTAGCCCTGCATTATGTCATGACCAAATCGAAGGCTCGGTGTACACTCCCTGAAGACAAGACAAGGAGGCTAGTTTGATCTTTGAATGTGAACCAAAAGAAATGTCCGGTAACGGTAAAATTGACTGACGTTTAGGATGTTTAGTTTAGTCGATTTTATATCGCCGATAACACCACTACCAGATTCCAAGTCGTTTGTCATATCAATTTCAGATTTTATATCACCGATATCACCACCACCACTATAGATTATAAATCACTGGCATCACTACTATATATTCTAAATCACTGGCATCACCACTACAGATTCTAAATCAATGGCATCACCACTACAGATTATAAATCAATGGCATCACCACTACAGATTCTGAATCACTGGCATCACCACTACAGATTATAAATCACTGGCATCACCACTACAGATTCTAAATCACTGGTATCACCGCTACAGATTCTATATCGCCGATATCACCAGTACAGATTCTAAATCACTGGCATCACCACTACAGATTCTATATCGCCGATATCACCACTACAGATTCTAAATCACTTGCATCACCGCTACAGATTCTAAATCACTGGCATCACCAATACAGATTCTATATCGTTTTGCATATCCATTACAAATCTATATATCACTGGCATCACCACTACAGATTCTATATCACTGGCATCACCACTACAGATTATAAATCACTGGCATCACCACTACAGATTCTAAATCACCGGCATCACCACTACAGATTCTATATCACTGGCATCACCACTACAGATTATAAATCACTGGCATCACCACTACAGATTCTATATCACCGGCATCACCACTACAGATTCTATATCACTGGCATCACCACTACAGATTATAAATCACTGGCATCACCACTACAGATTCTATATCACCGGCATCACCACTACAGATTCTATATCACTGGCATCACCACTACAGATTATAAATCACTGGCATCACCACTACAGATTCTATATCACCGGCATCACCACTACAGATTCTATATCACTGGCATCACCACTACAGATTATAAATCACTGGCATCACCACTACAGATTCTATATCACCGGCATCACCACTACAGATTCTATATCACTGGCATCACCACTACAGATTATAAATCACTGGCATCACCACTACAGATTCTATATCACCGGCATCACCACTACAGATTCTATATCACTGGCATCACCACTACAGATTATAAATCACTGGCATCACCACTACAGATTCTAAATCACTGGCATCACCACTACAGATTCTATATCACTGGCATCACCACTACAGATTCTATATCACTGGCATCACCACTACAGATTCTATATCACTGGCATCACCACAACAGATTCTATATCACTGGCATCACCACAACAGATTCTATATCACTGGCATCACCACTACAGATTCTAAATCACTGGCATCACCACTACAGATTCTAAATCACTGGCATCACCACTACAGATTCTATATCACTGGCATCACCACTACAGATTCTATATCACTGGCATCACCACTACAGATTCTATATCACTGGCATCACCACTACAGATTCTATATCACTGGCATCACCACAACAGATTCTATATCACTGGCATCACCACAACAGATTCTATATCACTGGCATCACCACTACAGATTCTAAATCACTGGCATCACCACTACAGATTCTATATCGTTTTGCATGTCCATTACAAATCTATATATCACTGACATCACCAAAACTGTTTATTACACCTTTAAAGCCACTACAGATTTTCGTCAATATAATGATTCTTAAAAGTGTTTTACGGCATTGTCCTTTTATCGTTATTTTTCCGATGATTCAAATTAACAAACCGATCAGTGAGCGCTCAATATCCACTGTTTGGATATTTGTGAATACATGCTTGCGATATACATATGCGGTATTTTGATTCGTATTTGCGCATCTCTGCGATGTAACGTAAAAATGAAATTTTCTTGGAATATCGGTCATTTTCAGTAAACAATACACATTGCTTCGTAGAAGCATGTTTGCACGTTGAGCAAACCCCAAAAGACTTGTAAGGAAACAAGACATTCATAAATATACCTTAAATCAACGCAGGTGCCATTGTTTTGTCATACTTTTAATATTTTTCATTTATAATTGTTGATCCTCCCAGTGAGGCCAGAACTGTTCCTTTATTCTATTGATGTAATCCAGTACATTTGAACATTCCTCTTGTATGACCGTCTTCATTGGAAAATCCAACGGCACAAATATTATCTGGGCAAGAAAACCAAATAATGTACAGTCAATCTGTGAATGAAAATAGATGACACAACTTAGACATACAACTTATAGATGCTTCGCGTTTGTAAAAACAGAGGTTGTGACTGGTTCACAATTGTATGAACAGAGGATGTGGCTGGTTCACGATTGTATAGACAGAGGTTGTGTCTGGTTCATGTTTGCATAAACAGAGGTTGTGGCTGGGTCATGTTTGTATAAACAGAGGTTGTGGCTGGTTCATGTTTGTATAAACAGAGGTTGTGGCTGGTTCACGTTTGTATAAACAGAGGTTGTGACTGGTTCACGATTGTATAAACAGAGGTTGTTTCATGTTCACGTTTGTATAAAAAGAAGTTGTGACTGGTTCATGTTTGTATAAACAGGGGTTGTGGCTGGTTCATGTTTGTATAAACAGAGGTTGTGGCTGGTTCATGTTTGTATAAACAGAGGTTGTGGCTGGTTCATGTTTGTATAAACAGAGGTTGTGGCTGGTTCACGTTTGTATAAACAGAGGTTGTGGCTGGTTCACGATTGTATAAACAGAGGTTGTTTCATGTCCACGTTTGTATAAAAAGAAGTTGTGACTGGTTCATGTTTGTATAAACAGGGGTTGTGGCTGGTTCATGTTTGTATAAACAGAGGTTGTGGCTGGTTCATGTTTGTATAAACAGAGGTTGTGGTTGGTTAACGTTTGTATAAACAGAGGTTGTGGCTGGTTCATGTTTGTATAAACAGAGGTTGTGGTTGGTTCACGTTGTATAAACAGAGGTTGTGGCTGGTTCACGTTGGCTGTCGATATTTAACATTTATACAAACGTGTAGTGAATGTTCTCTGAGAGTCATCTGCTATACATATAGCTAACGGACAACATATGAGCGACAAGGATAATCAATGCTGATATATCATGCTTAGATGATAGTGCCACCAAATCAATAACATTGAATTCCATATTTAAAACATTTTATACCATCCTTTTTAGATTGATAATCTTATTTTTTCGCAAATGTGGATAGATAGTATGCATTCCTTCCTTGAGAATATGATAGAAAAACTTTGATAAAAAAGGTTAAGATTTCGTTGCCGCACAGTTCTCATAGTAAAATTTAGTTTCAGAGAAATAGAACTGTCACCAAGCTATACTAAGAAGTTTGTTAAAACCTAAGGGATCACAGAGAATACACTGGCTGCTATAATTGAAATACAATAATTGAAGGTTTCAAGGAATATTCTTCATATGTATATTAAGGTTTATTTCTTCGTAATTACCAATGATGGCGTATCTCCAAGGAAGTACTTCTTTTCCCCAAGGTAGGTAGATATAGCTCTGATGTCGTCACTTCCTATTTTGTAAATTTCTTCGCTACTATGATGACCAATTCCATGCTTCCATGCTCTGTCTTTTACCTAAAATGAAAACTATTACCTGTTAATCCCTTCCTCTACAAAAAATCACCCTGCAGGTTTGTGGAAAGAATATGCCTGCTGTGTCCCAATGCGTGTCCTATAATGCTTCCTATTTGGTGCCCTGACAAATCGGGGTTTTTCTTCGGTGTTGTCTGCTAAATGGACATTGAAGAAGCTCATATGAATCTAATGCCCCCATTCCAACATTTTTTAAAATTAACATAATCTTTCTATTTTCACTTATTTTTCATTTTCTTCTGCCTTGATTCGCAATACCTCACTTTTTGCCGTATTGTTGAACGTTTATCCAAGTGAGGAAGGCAATGTGTTATCAGTGTATTCAGGCGATCAACTTACGCTGCTGGACAGACCGGCCCCGACCTTTTCTTGCATCTCCTCTGGTACTTGGAATTTAAGGTAGTTTCTGTACTCTGTCATATGTTCAACGTACCGGTACCAGAATATCGACCTTATATAGTGCAATAGAATAAACAGAATAAATATATAAATAAATAAATAATAATAATAATAATAGTTTCAAAGAAATAAGATATTTCTGGAATATTTACATTTCGTTATTTTTTACTGTCCTTTAGTGTTTAGAATACAATTTGTATGTCGTCATTTTAACTGTACGTAACTGCTTAGATTACAATATGTCGGGCAATATTTACAATGTTTGGATTGTTCCTTAGAATTTTAAATGTCCATTCCGTCCGTCTATGTTTCGATTATCCCTTATTGATTTAGACTCTCCGTAGTGTTTGTGTACTGTTCGTGAGTGTTTGTACTGTCCGTGAGTGTTGGTATTGTCTGTGAGTGTTTGTCCTGTCTGTGAGTGTGTGTACTGTCTGTGAGTGTTTGTAGTGTCCGTGGGTGTTTGTACCGTCTGTGAGTGTTTGTACTGTCCGTGAGTGTGTGTACTGTCTGTGAGTTTTTGTACTGTCCGTGGGTGTTGTACTGTCAGTGAGTGTTTGTACTGTCTGTGAGTGTGTGTACTCTCCGTGAGTGTGTGTACTGTCCGTGGTTGTTTGTACCGTCTGTGAGTGTTTGTACTGTCAGTGAGTGTGTGTACTGTCCGTGAGTGTTTGTACCGTCTGTGAGTGTTTGTACTGTCAGTGAGTGTGTGTACTGTCTGTGAGTGTGTGTACTGTCTGTGAGTGTGTGTACTGTCTGTGAGTGTTTGTAGTGTCCGTGGGTGTTTGTACCGTCTGTGAGTGTTTGTACTGTCCGTGAGTGTGTGTACTGTCTGTGAGTGTTTGTAGTGTCCGTGGGTGTTTGTACCGTCTGTGAGTGTTTGTACTGTCAGTGAGTGTTTGTACTGTCCGTGAGGGTGTGTACTGTCCGTGAATTTTGTACTGTCAGTGAGTGTGTGTACTGTCTGTGAGTGTGTGTACTGTCTGTGAGTGTTTGTACTGTCCCTGAGTGTTTGTACTGTCTGTGAGTGTTTGTAGTGTCCGTGGGTGTTTGTACCGTCTGTGAGTGTTTGTACTGTCAGTGAGTGTTTGTACTGCCAGTGAGTGTGTGTACTGTCTGTGAGTGTTTGTAGTGTCCGTGGGTGTTTGTACCGTCTGTGAGTGTTTGTACTGTCAGTGAGTGTGTGTACTGTCTGTGAGTGTGTGTACTGTCTGTGAGTGTGTGTACTGTCTGTGAGTGTGTGTACTGTCTGTGAGTGTGTGTACTGTCTGTGAGTGTGTGTACTGTCTGTGAGTGTTTGTATTGTCCGTGGGTGTTTGTACTGTCCGTGAGTGTGTGTACTGTCTGTGAGTGTTTGTATTGTCCGTGGGTGTTTGTACTGTCCGTGAGTGTGTGTACTGTCCATGAATGTGTGTACTGTCTGTGAGTGTGTGTACTGTCTGTGAGTGTGTGTACTGTCTGTGAGTGTGTGTACTGTCTGTGAGTGTTTGTATTGTCCGTGGGTGTTTGTACTGTCCGTGAGTGTGTGTACTGTCCGTGAATTTTGTACTGTCAGTGAGTGTGTGTACTGTCCGTGAATAAGTGTACTGTCCGTGAGTGTTTGTACTGTCAGTGAGTGTTTGTACTGTCCGTGAGTGTGTGTACTGTCCGTGAATTTTGTACTGTCAGTGAGTGTGTGTACTGTCCGTGAATGTGTGTACTGTCCGTGAGTGTTTGTACTGTCCGTGAGTGTTTGTACTGTCTGTGAGTGTTTGTACTGTCTGTGAGTGTGTGTACTCTCCGTGAGTGTGTGTACTGTCCGTGGGTGTTTGTACCGTCTGTGAGTGTTTGTACTGTCAGTGAGTGTTTGTACTGCCTGTGAGTGTGTGTACTGTCTGTGAGTGTTTGTACTGTCCGTGAGTGTTTCTGTCCGTGAGTGTTTGTACTGTCCCTGAGTGTTTGTACTGTCCGTGAGTGTTTGTACTGTCTGTGAGTGTGTGTACTGTCTGTGAGTGTTTGTACTGTCTGTGAGTGTTTCTACTGTCTGTGAGTGTCCGTGAGTGTTTGTACTGTCCGTGAGTGTTTGTACTGTCCGTGAGTGTTTCTGTCCGTGAGTGTTTGTACTGTCCCTGAGTGTTTGTACTGTCCGTGAGTGTTTGTACTGTCCGTGAGTGTTTGTACTGTCCGTGAGTGTGTGTACTGTCCGTGAGTGTTGGTACTGTCTGTCAGTGTTTGTACTGTCCGTGAGTGTTTCTACCGTCCGTGAGTGTTTGTACTGTCAGTGAGTGTTTGTACTGTTCGTGAGTGTTTGTACTGTCAGTGAGTGTTTGTACTGTCAGTGAGTGTGTGTACTGTCCGTGAGTGTGCGTACTGTCCGTGAGTGTTTGTACTGTCAGTGAGTGTGTGTACTGTCCGTGAGTGTTTGTATTGTCTGTGAGTGTTTGTACTGTTTGTGAGTGTTTGTACTGTCCGTGAGTGTTTGCACTGTCCGTGAGTGTTTGTACTGTCCGGGAGTGTTTGTACTGTCCGTGAGTGTTTGTACTGTTTGTGACTGTTTGTACTGTCTGTGACTGTTTGTACTGTCCGTGAGTGTTGGTACTGGCTGCGAGTGTGTGTACTGTCCGTGAGGGTGTGTACTGTCCGTGAGTGTTTGTACTGTTCGTGGGTGTTTGTACTGTCAGTGAGTGTTTGTTCTGTTCGTGAGTGTTTGTACTGTCTGTGAGTGTTTGTCCTGTCCGTGAGTGTTTGTACTGTCCGTGGGTGTTTGTACTGTCAGTGAGTGTTTGTTCTGTTCGTGAGTGTTTGTACTGTCTGTGAGTGTTTGTACTGTCGGTGAGTGTTGGTACTGTCTGTGAGTGTGTGTACTGTGAGTGTTTGTACTGTCTGTGAGTGTGTGTACTGTCCGTGAGTGTTTGTACTGTCGGTGAGTGTTGGTACTGTCTGTGAGTGTGCGTACTGTCCGTGAGTGTGTGTACTGTCTGTGAGTGTTTGTACTGTCTGTGAGTTTGTATACTGTCTGTGAGTGTTTGTACTGTTTGTGAGTGTTTGTACTGTCCGTGAGTGTGGGTACTGTCCGTGAGTGTTTGTACTGTCGGTGAGTGTTGGTACTGTCTGTGAGTGTGTGTACTGACCGTGAGTGTGTGTACTGTCCGTGAGTGTTTGTACTGTCTGTGAGTGTGTGTACTGTCCGTGAGTGTTGGTACTGTTTGTGACTGTTTGTACTGTCTGTGAGTGTTTGTACTGTCCGTGAGTGTTGGTACTGTCTGTGAGTGTGTGTACTGTCCGTGATTGTTTGCACTGTCTGTGAGTGTGTGTACTGTGAGTGTTTGTACTGTTTGTGACTGTTTGTACTGTCCGTGAGTTTTTGTACTGTCTGTGAGTGTTTGTACTGTCCGTGAGTGTTTGTACTGTCCGTGAGTGTTGGTACTGTTCGTGGGTGTTTGTACTGTCTGTGAGTGTAGGTACTCTCCGTGAGTGTTTTTAATGTCCGTGATTGTTTGTACTGTCCGTGAGTGTTTGGACTGCATGTAATTTTGTTTTGTTTTGCAATATTCCCTCGTTTGATAGTGTTTTTTCTACATTTTCAAAAAAAGCCAGTGCATTACACACAGCGTAACATGTACATGTAAGGATTGGTTCATTCAGCTTAAATAAATTTGATAATACCATGTTGTGTTTTCCTCCACCATCTTTAGAAATGATCGACCCACCGCCTTTTGTTCAGGATTCATTCCTGGGTATGTATCCTTTTTGAAATATTTTGATAAATATTCAATGATGAAGTTGGAGTCTGGCATTTCCTCTTCGTTAAACATTATAAAGGGAGATTGTTTTTTGCTTGAAAACCCCATGTGATCAATAATCTATAAAATAAAAAAACGTAAAACATATAATTGTTAGTTATTTTTATCTCTTGTAAATTCATATAACGTAAATATACAATGATGGACTTGTGTAGGTTAAAACGAGGATTTGTCGACCTTAAAAACGTGGTAAGTGTTTCCCCTGGACCTTGGGCTCAACGAATATAACATTTCTCGAGTCGATTAATCCTCGTGTAAGACTATATAATGTTACATAAACAGACGGGGCCACACTTTATCATCTATATACTACTTTATACCACCTACCGGTACCATGATAAATTCATTATTATTGGTTGTCGGTATGAGAAGAAGTTGAGAACGATTTGAGAACAACTTGAGAAGAACTTGAGAACGGCTTTTCCCATTCCACAGCACTTGGGAACGCATTTCGCAAAAAAGAACGTATGCTTGCGCCAGATGACGCATGAAACCGGAATTAGTGTCCTTACAAAAGTGATCCGCGTAAGAAAATAGGGTGTCATAAACATATGAAAACAAAGTTACGGAAAAATATTGTGAGAATAACAACACCATTTTAGGTGAAAATGTGCATATGGAAAAGCCAATGACGATAGGATTATTTTAAAAATATTTTTTTCCATGTAATTTAAAGGTTCATTGTATTCCTCCGCGCAAAACTTCTATTTGTTTACGTTTGTCACAGGCGATCGTTGACCATTGAACTTAGAAGTCATTTGGAAAACATGTACAAATGTATAAGGTAGTAGTATATAGATGATAAATAGTTTATCATACAGTATTTGCAGTATTTGTCGTTTGAACAATTTTCTCATCGCTCGCACGTAGATAAAATCGAGAGGCCACCGCAGGTGGACTCGAGTGTTTGTACTGCATCAATGAGGCAGAGCAGACAAGAGAAAAAGAGAAAATACAATGGGTACATAGCACTGTATTACCTCATAGGATATATCGTTCATCCTCAGCCACGTCTCTAACTTCATGGCGAATGGTGATATGTTTGGAACACATTTCGCCATTGCTCTTGGAAACACATGAAGATACACGACATCTGTCTTCCACTCCGACTTCCACTGCACTTTGGCCCCATCAGTCTCTGCCATTCTACTGCAATGGAACATTGGTGTACATATCAACATTTATTTGACAAAGAGCTATGGCGGGTCCCCAAAGGTGAGACTGCTATATAGTGCGCGCGTGCAACCGTGTACTGTTATGACGCGTCCTCGGGTATTTTTTATACAGATAGCTCTATCTGAATCCTGTGTCTTAGAATAGATTAATGTAAACAGACGAATTCAAGGCTACGGCTATTGATGCATGCGTTTCACGATAAAGACTCAGCAAAATGCTTATTTCGCGCAATTTCTATGAATTTAAAACAAATAATATGCTGTACGTAACACTCGTAAAATAATTACCAACAACTTTTGAAAGGATTTAATTTCCATTACTACTGCCTGCGTCATGCCGTTACCTCCTTTCTTACAAAACACACATCTTGATTTTGTTTTTCCTGCACCTATGAATGGCAAAATGATAAATACAATTTTTAAATAGCATGTCTTACGTGTGTGTTGCGATCCTTACTTTGTGTTGCAATCATCCTGCATTTCAGACAAATGAAACTATCCACAACGACGATTATTCCCTTATTCACTTCATATTGTTTGTTTGGCCTTCTTTTGTTCTCACGTAACAGTCCCACATTTTTTTTTTTTTGTATTTCAGCATAATTTGCTTGTGTTTAAATAATAGATAAAATTACTTATGCCAATTCGAGAGTAAAACAATTCTTAAATATCTTTTAAGGTGATGTCTTATCTACAAAGCGTAGCTGTACTGTACACGTGCACAGTGATTTGTTGACATGATTCCATAGAAGATAAATCAATAGGTATGTAATTAAAATATCAATAAAATGTACCATTGATTTGAAAAATATTTTATTAATAAATTAAGGAAAAAGATTACATGCCTAAATATTAAAACAAAATGAACGTGGATTCGAACTTGCACAGTTCACTCCGTCTGGTCACAAGTCAACTGCGTTACACATTCGGCTACATGAGACATAGACGAAGAGAGGATTACAAACTGTTTTAACCAAAGAAACACACCTGTCGAAGTTTAAGAAACTCGCTCATCCCTGTTTTTCATCATTTTGAGCACTTTCCCAAAGGAGGACCACTTTTCCGGAATACGATTTGTTTTTTGTATATTATATCATGGAATAAAAAAAGTTGGTTCTCGGATGGGAAAGTGTTGAAAGTATTTTGTTAAGTCTGGGAAACCCCATCATTTTCATAGATATAGTGAATATGGCTATATTTGCAGTATCATATTAACAATACCTAATATCTCAGCAGTTCAAAAAATCATATTCAATTGGTTTTATATCTATTCTATGCATTTGCGCTGCTAGAACTTATTTATTGATTAATATTTTTTCCGCTTTTCATAAATGCCGACTTAGGGAAATATGGGCAGTTTCCCGCCATAGCTCTTTTTGCTTTTGTGTTTATGGAAGTGGGTATTGCCCTACATGACCGTGATAGGTGACACTAGCGGTGAATGATTAGTGTTCAAGTCATAATTGATTGAACATAAACAGTAACTTATTGGAGTTCTACAATACGGATGTATACAATAAAATACATATGTAAAAACCATCAAAACTTATAGGGAGTGTACGATTAGGTTAAATCAGTACAATAGGGGGATTACAATGGGGGTCTCCTATAGGGAGGTCTACCATAACATAAATACATAACAAGGATAAAAACGTGTAGGGAGTGTACGATACGATTTGATCAATACAATAGGGGGATTACGTTGGGTTCTCCTATAGGGAGGTCTACCATTATTATTCTCTTTATTTCCTCCAATTTGAAGATTACGTTTAAACAGAATAATGCGCACATATTTACATTACAAAAAAATCATATTGAATACACATAAGCACCAAATAACATACATGACATATACAGACTTAATTACATTGAAGTCATACATTCAATAAATATCATTAATGAGTGTATATATGATGAGGTAATACATACATCTTTTATCGATTATTTGATTTATATTAATCTTTATCAGGATGTGAGATTATATCTACACACTACCTGTAGTATAGTTTGTGCATCTTTTCGACAGCTGCTACTGATTTCAATCTAAATTCATTCATGTCTAATACATTTAATTCGTAAGTCAGTTGTCCCCCAATTAGAATATGAATTAATTTGTGATCTGTCAGAGAGTGTATGTACGCACTCAGCAGAATACCAGTATCACTAATGTTTTGCGATAGAGCACCACAACTTGTCCCTTAGGTGTTCAGTATAGCTACACTTTAATATAATATGAGTTAATATATCTTGGTAAATAATACCATATCTATGACATATCTCTATGGCTTTACCAGTACGAATATTTATTATTAATTTCGTAACATATAATATCGAATCTTTAAACTCCGGGAATTTCATTGCCAGTTTTCATAGTATATGTGGTTGCAATATATTATGAACCATTACAAATCTGTTAAAATCACTATCATTTGACATTCGCTCTTTCCAATCATGTTCCTCTTTCAACAACACAGATTTATTCACAATTATTTTCCATTGCCGTTTTAATGGGAATACACTCATTCGAATATACTTGTTCAACATATTATAAAGATTGAACTTTTTGAAAATTCTCAAAATATCATTTAAAAGTCCAAAATGGTCACCAGATCTGTTCAGCATTGATGCGTATAGTCTTCTTAAAAATCTACGTGATGACAATGTATTTTT
Source organism: Mizuhopecten yessoensis (assembly GCF_002113885.1). Taxonomy (NCBI): domain Eukaryota; kingdom Metazoa; phylum Mollusca; class Bivalvia; order Pectinida; family Pectinidae; genus Mizuhopecten; species Mizuhopecten yessoensis. The sequence continues at coordinate 3,198,115 of NW_018408726.1, forward strand.
ATCTAAATAACACAACCTTCCAAAAAACAGCAATTTTCTTATATCTATATAACTTTCTATGGATGTCCATCCTATCAATCCATAGCACATATCAGTACGTGTTTTGTTGCTAAAACATTGAATTGATTTTAAAATAAATCTTTGCGCTCTTTCCAACAAAAGTAACTCTTTCTTTGATAAAATCCATAGTTCACAACCATATAGTGCTGACGTATATACAACTTGTTTGATAAGTTTTCAGGCAGTAACTGGATTTAACGCACAAGGATGTGCACCACTCTTAATTAAACTCATTGTACCACTTTTTAATTTGCTACAAGTACGCATTGTACGTTCATATATTTGGAATTTATTATTTAACATTATACCAACGTGAACAATATCTTCCACTTCCGGTATAATATTATCACATAAATAAAAACTAGTAGCATATTTCACTTTTTTCTTTCTTATTAAAATACATAATCTTACTTTTGGTGTTAGAAAACAAAAATCTCCATTTTTTTACTATAATCTTCACACATCCGTAGCATATATTGCAAATCAGTATATTTATTGCTTACGAGGCATATATCATCAGCTTGAGTGGGTATATTAACTCTAATGTCGATGATCATTGATCCCTTGCCACTCTGTTCAATATTTTTCAGCAACATATTAATAAAAACTAAGTACATTTTCGCAGATAATGCGCTCCCTTGTAAAATACCTCTCTCCATGGGTACCCATCTTGATTGTAATACATTAAAAATAATGCAACTTTTGACACCAGTATATGTTCCTTTCAGTAATTTCCATACTTTCGAGTTCAAGCCAATTTCATAAAGTTTGTATAGCAGGCCTGCGTGCCATACCGTAACAAAAGCGTTATTGCTATCTAAAAATCCAACATACACATTATCATCATTTTCTAAGTTATATCTTATACATTCCTGTACATTAAATGATGTACATAAACTACATAAACCTTTCTGATAGGCTGCTTGTTGCCTACATGGAAATGTATCTGATTCAAGAATTGAACTTATTCTTTCTGATATTAACATTTCAAAAACTTTAAAAATAACTGGTAATAAAGTGATACCTCTGTAATTATTGGGATCATCTTTTGGTTTATTGTTCCCTTTATATAACGTAACAATATTTCCTTTCTTCCAATCAGAAGGTATATATTCATTATCTATTACAAGGTTAAATAACCTCGTTAAGTATCTAAATAACTGTTCGTTCCCATTAATAAGATGCTCGTACACTACTCCATCAAATCTTTACAAATTTTCTCGACTTCTGTAGCAGTGACTTGATTATTTAAAAAAACGTCGCGCTCGTTGTGTATATTCTTTTCAATATCTCTTACACTTTTTAAAATGGTATCGTAAAACTGTTTGTCGAAAAGATTACACTGAACATCTTTAAAAAGGTTTTCGGAATGTGTAGCCCAAAACTTCCACTATATCATTAAGTTTGCTGAATGTTTTACCGCCATGTTTTATTTTAGTCTGCGTATAAATAAATCCCATAACAATACATAACAAGGATAAAAACGTGTAGGGAGTGTACGATACGATTTGATCAATACAATAGGGGGATTACAATGGGTTCTCCTATAAGGAGGTCTACCATAACATAAATACATAACAAGGATAAAAACGTGTAGGGAGTGTACGATACGATTTGAGCAATACAATAGGGGGTTTTCAATGGGGGTCTACTATAGAGAGGTCTTTCATAAAATACATACATAACAAACATCCCAAATGTAGGGACTGTGCGATAACGTTAAATCAATTCAATATGGGGATTACACTGGGGGTCTCCTATATGGAGGTCTACCATATATAATACATAATAAAGTTAAAATTGAGGGAAGTACTGTATAGCAGTAAACTTTCACGGGGGTTTTAATTTCGCTATATTCGCGCTTTGACTAATATCCGCGAATTCTAAACACCAGCGAAATAATCGAAAATGTTAACCACTTTTACGGACCTTACCACAACACGTTGAAAATACTTATAACCTAACGCTGTAATGCAAGCTTAAATTAACCCAAATCAGATTATCATCGGACAACTGGACAGTCCATGTAAAAACAACATTTACATATAAGTGGCCTAACAGGTACATACACATTTGATTTTCTTTCGAGTGAAGTCACTGGCGGATGACGACGCTCGGGATCAGTGTTTTTCAAACGATTTACATGTATTTCGAGGTTTAACCCTTACATGATGACACTCAAACTGCTTTGCTCGACACATGGGTTCGGGTGCACAGCGAAATTTAGACCCCGCGAATATGTACTGAATACGAAACCGCGAAATATTAACCCCGCGAATTTAAAGCGCTATACAGTATACGATAAGGTTGAATCAAAACCGAGGGATAACATATATGATCTAAATTAGCAGGGTATGCAGTAAGAAGTACACAACAAGAGGTCTACAATCGAATGCACGTGATAAGGGTCTACAATGGGAAGTTCATAATAGGGGTCTACAATGGGAGGTACATACTAGGGGAGTCTTCAATGGGAGACACATATTAGGGGGTCTAAAACGGGAGGTACATAATAGGGGTCTAATATGGGAGGTACATAATAGGGGGTCTTAAATGGGAGGCACATAATAGGGGTCTAATATGGGAGGTACATAATAGGGGGTCTACAATGGGAGGTATATTATAGGGGGTCTACAGTGGGAGGTCCACAATAAGAGGTCTACGATAGACGGTACACCATAGGGGGTCTACATAAGGAGGTCTGCATTAAGGGATCAACGGTAGGAATTAAACATTAGGGTCTACAATAGACGGTACACCATAGGGGGTCTACATAAGGAGGTACCCCATAGGGGTCTACATTCGGAGGTACACCATAGGGGGTCTACATAAGGAGGTCTGCATAAAGGGATCAACGGTAGGAAGTAAACATTAGGGTCTACAATAGACGGTACACCATAGGGGGTCTACATAAGGAGGTACACCATAGGAGGTCTACATTCGGAGGTACCCCATAGGGGTCTACATTCGGAGGTACACCATAGGGGGTTTACATTCGGAGGTACACCATAGAGGGTCTACATTCGGAGGTACACCATAGGGGGTCTACATTCGGAGGTACACCATAGAGGGTCTAGATTCGGAGGTACACCATAGGGGGTCTACATTCGGAGGTACACCATAGGGGGTCTACATAAGGAGGTACACCATAGGAGGTCTACATTCGGAGGTACACCATAGGGGTCTACATTCGGAGGTACACCATATGGGGTCTATATTAGGAGGTACACCATAGGGGGTCTACATTCGGAGGTACACCATAGGGGGTCTACATTCGGAGGTACACAACAGTATTGTCTTCAATATGGAGTCTACAAGGGTCGACAATGGAGTTGGCTACAGTAGAGGTGTACACACAGTAATATGTGTACATCATCGTGCACTCCATGATTTACATATGTCGACTTTGATAAATTATGATGCATTATTGTTAGTTTGTCATCATTTTTGTTTTCTCCTTTTCTCCACAACGAAAATAACATACAGCATTACAAGTATATAACACATATCAAACGTAAGATTAATAACATACAGCATTACAAGTATATACCACACATCAAACGTAAGATTAATAACATACAGCATTACAAGTATATAACACACATCAAACGTAAGATTCATCACCAACTGAAAGCAGCAAAGCACACATGTAAGTATGTCAACTAGAGTGACCTCGGATAAATGCCTGTATAAATATACACTTTATTGGTGCAATGTAAATTAATGATGATGCGTCTTAAAACAGAGCTGTACAATTAACACATCAATCAAACGATGTTATGTACACATTTTCCGTTCGAGTTTTATTGCTCATATCTAGGTCTCACAAACGTGAAATATCTGCTTTATCTCTTTTACTGGTTTCGAATGGTAATGTATCTTTTGCAATTTCGATACTTTATTATACTTATGAGTCTACGTCATTTACATAATATCAAGAATGCACAGATGTCTCGTCTAAACATGCGATGATTGAATGTTATGTGAGTCTCGATCCATGAAAACGTATGACATTTACGAGCTTTTGCAATCATACTTTTTACATGATGTTTACTAATATAAGTTTGCCGTTTGATTTGTAATTGTATTCTATCATTAATAAATTGTAATTATGTAAATGCAACAACATAAACAACAGTACCACAAACCATATAAGACATATGAACTGTTTCTGTCAGCGACATACATGTATCTATGGAAACTCAATTGTTTGATAAAAATAACCTTCCCATCCTTTTAGACGTTCAAACATTACACTTCATTTTACATTTAGGGCATTCAGACTAAGGCCCTTTACCAAGGAAATAGTCTTTTATCACGAAGCTGTACTATAGTATATTGAATATTATTTTGTAAATTTATTTGAGTTTGGTACTTCTAATCAAATAAATAGAATAATATCAGTAAGAAAATTTAATTAGTTTGAATATTGAATCACCAATATTTCAATTATTTGCTTTGTTTACTTTACTAATGGATTCAGGTATGTGTCTAGACGGCTCGACATTACATTTCGAGTGCTCAACATAATATCGCGAGCATCGACATAGAATAAAGTTTACTGCTTTACTTAAACTATCTCGAGAGCTAGATTAATTGTCAAGCGCTTTACATCTTAAAATAAGGAAATATTTACACTACAATCCGACATAATGAAGAAAAGTTAATGAAGAAAGAGCAAAGATGCTGTAGTATATCTCCGTTTATTTGTCCAATATTCTCTAATCAGTTGTAGGATCGATATATACTAGAACTTATATTGCTGTTTCTTTCTGATTTAACTGACCATGGCGACGTGATGAAAATAAAGAAAAAACAATATCAACTGTATAAGTCAATAAGACGGGATTAGACTTTTACAAAGTTTGTCAATTTGCTAAATGCTGCCGACCTAAGTATTTTTTTCATGAATAAAAAGTGCATGTTAATTTGAAAAAAAAAATATATATTGTTCTTTAGAATGACAGAAAGATACTTTTTCACCTTATGAGAGTTGGATAGGAAAATCTTACTGTCGGGACTTTCAAAATTTGGCAAATCCATCGGCAAGTCTTGGATTTTACCAATATGGGAAACCCTTGGTTGCAGTATTCCTATCTTACAACACTGGGCATGACGAAATCTTTTAATTATATTTATTTGTCAACCATTTACGAAGAAAAATAACACCTCTTAAGCTAAATTACCTAATAATAAAGGTAGGTAAATACGGAATCTACTTTTGACATTAAACTCAATCGTGACTGTTCACAATATACTTTAGATTGACTATCGAATCAATAACACAACAATGATTCGAACGAGTAATCCAAATACTGTTCACCTCATCCGTCCTATGTGAGTACTAACTCGAAAAGTTTCTGTTTAATACTCTTAGTTAAAATATCAGTTTCACCTCACGTCATTACTCACGTGTGTTGGATTTATGCATCCCATTTCAATATGTTATATAAGCGTAAACCATAACTATACATCATTAATACAATGTATATAAACTTTATTTATTTTACAACAATTATGAAACAAGTTATGTCAACTTATATTAATCACTCTTGTTGGCCCGGATGTTAGCGCGCGGGAGGTCTTAGTGTGGGTTTTAACAGGAGTACGAGGAGAAAACCTCATACCTTTTCACATCCGATTGGGGAATCGAACCCCGCCGCCTTGGTGAAAGGCAAGTGCGCTATCCACTGTACCACCCAAATCTGTCTTCGAAGTTCTCAGAAAGGATCGTTCCAATCGTACACGAAAAAGAGTGTAAAATCAGCTTTGGATACTAATTGACTGGACACGCAGGTACATGTACGTAAGTGACCTAATTAGGTAAACTGCACCATCAAGGGAAACAGTCGGGGTTATAAATTACAAACTCTTCACACATTACTTCAACGAAATGAATTCAGAGCAAATGATATATTGTTGTATTATATTAAAAAAAACATACCAAGACGATTGCGCATGGGAACGAAAGAAGACAGATGTTAGCTAGCGCTGCATATTTAAAAGCTCATTAATCACAAATGCATCATTTAAAAGTAGTTATCGTTCAGGAAACAACGAATGAAACAAGGCCTCATTGTCTTAGTAACAACGGTAAGTACTTTAATTCAAAACTGATTTTTTTTATCTTTAATTCAATCAAGTACGGTTAATTTATTTTTTAAAAGATGAATTTTGTTATTTCTTCAATTTCCACTTTTTGTTTAGGTTTTAAATTCCGATTCTGTTTTAATGTGCTTTGACTATAGTAATTTGTGAGTTCCGGTGTTTAGCTTGTGTACTGACTTCTAGGTACATGCTGCCATCGATTGCTTACGCTAACGACAGTGTATTCAAAACGGGACACTTTTCCTTCGCTTAAATATTGATGTACATAAATGTATTTTATACCATAGCATCAATTCCGAAAATGCTTGTTCATTCTCCATAAAAATATATCATCCACTTCTCTTGCTTATTAAAAGTTGATATATCCAGAAAATGGTTCTATAAAACAAACGCAAATAGCCATAAGGTTATGTTTACATGTAAATATATCAGAGTAAAATGGGGTTCTGATTTAACTTCTCCAAATTAACACTTGTAGTGAACAAAATAAGCCTCCTAAAATTATATCTGAATAGATTGCGTCGCATGGCACGTAACTAAATAACGTTCTGTTTTCATTATTTTTTCTTATCTTAAACTGTCTGTGTCACCATGATGAACAGTCAATTAAGCCGATAGACAATTAAATTAAAGTAAAATATCATGCAGTAGAACAAATCATACATACAAATCCTCTTTGAGTTGCATGCCAATTTCGTTGGCTGCAGGTTTTGATATTGTTTCGTTTCGGGTAAACTGACGTTATGGTACACTGTAGTTCATAATTCCAGTCTTGTTTTTGAACGTTGACGTTAGTTTCAGTTCTATTTTTAAACGCTGAAATTAGTTTCATTCCTGTGCCTAAGTGCTAACGCTAGTTCCAGTTCTGTGCCTGAGTGCTAACGCTAGTTCCAGTTCTGTGTCTGATTGCTAACATTAGTTCCAGTTCTGTGTCTGAGTGCTAACGCTAGTTCCAGTTCTGTACCTGAGTGCTAACTCTAGTTCCAGTTCTGTGTCTGATTGCTAACATTAGTTCCAGTTCTGTGTCTGAGTGCTAGCATTAGTTCCAGTTCTGTGTCTGAGTGCTAGCATTAGTTCCAGTTCTGTGTCTGAGTGCTAACGCTAGTTCCAGTTCTGTGCCTAAGTGCTAACGCTAGTTCCAGTTCTGTGTCTGAGTGCTAGCATTAGTTCCAGTTCTGTGTCTGAGTGCTAACGTTAGTTCCAGTTCTGTACCTGAGTTCTAACGCTAGTTCCAGTTATGTACCTAAGTGCTAACGCTAGTTCCAGTTCTGTGTCTGAGTGCTAATGCTAGTTCCAGTTATGTACCTGAGTGCTAACGCTAGTTCCAGTTCTGTGCCTAAGTGCTAACGCTAGTTCCAGTTCTGTGTCTGAGTGCTAATGCTAGTTCCAGTTCTGTGTCTGAGTGCTAACGCTAGTTCCAGTTCTGTACCTGAGTTCTAACGCTAGTTCCAGTTCTGTACCTGAGTTCTAACGCTAGTTCCAGTTCTGTACCTGAGTTCTAACGCTAGTTCCAGTTATGTACCTAAGTGCTAACGCTAGTTCCAGTTCTGTGTCTGAGTGCTAATGCTAGTTCCAGTTATGTACCTGAGTGCTAACGCTAGTTCCAGTTCTGTGCCTAAGTGCTAACGCTAGTTCCAGTTCTGTGTCTGAGTGCTAATGCTAGTTCCAGTTCTGTGTCTGAGTGCTAACGCTAGTTCCAGTTCTGTATCTGAGTTCTAACGCTAGTTCCAGTTCTGTACCTGGGTTCTAACGCTAGTTCCAGTTCTGTACCTGAGTTCTAACGCTAGTTCCAGTTCTGTACCTGGGTTCTAACGCTAGTACCAGTTCTGTACCTGAGTGCTAACGCTAGTTCCATTTCTGTACCTGAGTGCTAACGCTAGTTCTAGTTATGTACCTAAGTGCTAACGCTAGTTCCAGTTCTGTTCCTGAGTTCTAACGCTAGTTCCAGTTCTGTGTCTGAGTGCTAATGCTAGTTCCAGTTCTGTACCTGAGTGCTAACGCTAGTTCCAGTTCTGTGTCTGAGTGCTAACGCTAGTTCCAGTTCTGTGCCTAAGTGCTAATGCTAGTTCCAGTTCTGTACATAAGTGCTAACGCTAGTTCCATTTCTGTACCTGAGTTCTAACGCTAGTTCCAGTTATGTACCTAAGTGCTAACGCTAGTTCCAGTTCTGTACCTGAGTTCTAACGCTAGATCCAGTTATGTACCTAAGTGCTAACGCTAGCTCCAGTTCTGTGCCTAAGTGCAAACGCTAGTTCCAGTTCTGTACCTGAGTGCTAACGCTAGTTCCAGTTCTGTGCCTGAGTGCTAACGCTAGCTCCAGTTCTAAACCTAAGTGCTAACGCTAGCTCCAGTTCTAAACCTAAGTGCTAACGCTAGTTCCAGTTCTGTGCCTAAGTGCAAACGCTAGTTCCAGTTCTGTGCCTGAGCTCTAACGCTAATTCTAGCTGTGTGGTTGTGTATTGACGGTTAAGTATTTTAAATTTAGGTTGAGTTTTCTATTTGTCTGCTTAGGATTCGGTGTTAAAAAGTTTCACTTCCGTCTTTTAGTGTTGACGCTCACATATATTTCCTACTTCACAGAGTAAAATGCTAAAGGTGGAAGTTGTGTTGTTGATAGTAGCAGTGGCGCTCGTATCAGCACATGCCTACTGGTGCAGGCGTCCCTTTCGGTAAGTAGGTACCTCTCAAAAGAATAACCCTTTAATTGATTCTCTTTTAATTGGTGGGTCTCATTGAGTTTCGGCGAATCAAGCAAATTTACAGTTGTTTCTTAAAGGGGACTTTCAGATATTCAAAAATTACGATATTACATTTTTTATCGGTTTGAATATGCATTAAGGTAATAATCACTTTACCGGTTTTTTGGGCATAGGTAGATGTGCACACATATATATTTCATTCAGGCAATTAGCACTTACTGTTGTTTTTTAACATTAATTCTTTTCGGACAGAATTTTACAAATGACTAGGAAAAAGAATGTTTCCTGCTAAGTCCTACATATAAAATTTAATAAATATATGCATCTATATATTTTTTTAAATTTATTTATAAGTTTTAAACAAGCAATATGATACGTTCCATTTTCACAGAACCTTGTTTACCATTTAGCTGTCGTATGTACAGCTTCCAGTGAAAAGTGAAACACATAATACCTACATTATAATTATTGTACATGTATATGCAAATAAAATGTGAATTGATTTAAACGTGCTTTGTGTATATAATCTTGTAAGATAATTAATAAAGATAAGGTAGTGCACTCATTTATTGGTACTTTTTGTTCCGCTTGTTATAATAACGGAGATGCTGAGTACCGAAAGGTTCATGTAACACAACCATTATTGTGTTTGTGTGTGACGTTTCTATAACTGGTATGCTACGTACTCTGTCTCCATCATCAGACGAAGGACCAGTGAGGCAGCGTATGTACACTAATGTGTTAAATATGAACGAGTTAAAAATAAATGATTTAGACGCCGATTCGGCAACGCTTTAAAGCATGTGAACACTATACTTGTTTTACATGTACGAATTGACGATTTAATGCGACACACAAATTTAGTCAAGCTTTGTTTAAGATAGTAGTTTATGGAAAAAAAGATTTATATGGATAATTGTTGAACTTCGAATATCACCTTCGTTTGCACCTTTTACCAAACGTTACATATTTTTCCCACTTGCGTACATACGCTTCACTGATCTTTTGTCTGATGGAGGTGACAGTACATACGCTTCACTGATCATTTGTCTGATGGAGGCGACAGTACATACGCTTCACTGATCATACGCTTCATTGACCATTTGTCTGATGGAGGTGACAGTACATACGCTTCACTGATCATTTGTCTGATGGAGGCGACAATACATACCATAACGGTCTTCGAAATGTCACACATAGGTTCTTCACTGGTTGCCCTACATGAACCTTTCTACAATTTATACTCACCGACTTGAAGAAAATGTTTAGAAAAATGGAGACTCTAAATTTAATTGATTTCGGTTGATTAGTCGATCCAAATATTATTGTTTTTATTGTTGTATGATTTCCCCCACATTTGGTAAATACGTATATTTTGGCACTGCGCTCCTAACAGCGACATTCATTTATCACAATGAAGATGTAATGGTGCGATCGATTTAAATTATGCTCAAACTTTGTATATATGCATATTGTGACACATACTGCAGTTTCGGTTAACCTTTTCGACAATGTTCTAGTAGGGCCTTTTTGTTTATTATAGCTAAGACTATGCTGGTGTAATTTTGCAATGCAAACTTTAGTTAGTTCACTTCATCTATGAGGGGTTGGTTGGATGATTTATGTCATGACAATCCCCCTCCTCCATTACAGTTGTATGTGGTACCCTTTGTCATTACTTTTTCTTTCTCGGTTAAACGTTTGTACCGGTATATTTGCTACTTTAAGAAGTTTCTGACCGGGTGTTATTACTACTCTACAAGACTTTTGATTGCCATGTGTAGATATGCAATAGTTATTTAAAATAATTACCGGACATCTATCTAGGCCGTGTGACACATATGTAAATGATTCTATGAGACGAACAGTTTATAAAACTAGTTGAAACTTTATAGACACCTTTATTATCTATCTAGGCCGTGTGACACATATGTAAATGATTCTATGAGACAAGCAGTTTATAAAACTAGTTGAAACTGTATAGACACGTTTGGTCAATGTGCATGAACAATCATGTACTGAACAATCATGTATTTATGAATAATGTCATATATATAATGCCTTTTCTAGTATTTTTTTTTTTTAATAAGACGAATGGGCAATATATTTTGTTTTGTGTTGGTGACTGGGATAAAAGTTAATGAGAAAGATGCTTACGCTAGTTTATCTTGGTTTGAGGAAGGAAATCAACCTTTTTGCAAGATGGCCGACATCGATTAACTTATTATTGGATGAGACAATTACAGTTCTTGCTCGAGTCCTACTTGTCTTGTTATGTTTATACTTCGTGGATGGGATATATAATCGTCATAGGGGAGATTAGGATATCTGTCTTAAGGTCCTTATTCAATGGTGCTTGTGTTTTATTATTTGTTTCCCTTTCCTTGAGAGTAATATTAGTAGGGTACTTATATTTGTAATTATGAAAATAGAAGCAATGGCACGGGTTTACAAACTTTATGTAGACTATACACTATAACCTTTCATAGAAAAAAAATCTAAAATATTCGTTTTTATTTCAAATGAAATGTACTTTTTCAGTGAAAAGAGTATTACAGTTTTTTTATCGAAGCTGTGTCGTCGAGCCGTTTAGGACAACTCCTGAACTTATTTCATCACTCATTTCTCGTTTCATCAATCTGAACTAAGTGGAAAATAGTTTAAAATTTTAATATAGTATTGTAAGAAAACAGTCAACAGTAGTGTTAACTCGTGTATATCTTTTCTAGCTCCTTGGGTTGGTGTCCCTCCCCACCACCATCGTCCATATCGGAGGGGCCCCATACAAGTGAATGATCCTGTAGGATATCTCAACTTCTAAAGGAGTAGGATCCAACCTGTATGGTTGTGAGAAAAAGACGTAAATCCAAAACCTAAAATTCAATCAATTATTTCGTAAAAGATAATTATTTGAGAGGGCCATGCTGTTCAGTTGTGTGTAGGGCAACCACAGAGTGTCTGTAGATAGGAGGAAATGTTGCCTTTGTAGGTAGGTGTAACATGGATGGCCATCTAATGCAATGATATTTTGTCAATGCATGTGAAGACTACAAAAATTGTCAAGATGTATACAAGTATCAATCAGTACATTTAGCTTTTGTATTTTGGATAAATATTACATAATATTATTCCACCTTAATTTTTTCTTTTATGTACGTTCTATTTGTTTCATACTTTTTTCTGCGTTTCAGGTACTGGTTCTAACAGATTCTCCTGATGACCATAACTAACCTGCAGATTCCGTAAAAAATAGAATTCATTCAATGTAAACTATTTTCTCTTGTTTTGTAGATAAAGATTTGAAATTTTATGAACTTCATTTGTTTGTGTCCTGTCCGCTACTTAAACTCCCATTTATTACACATACCTTTACACTTTCATTACGATGAGATTGGTTTTGATGAAAAAATCTCTATTAGAAATAAAATGCTGGATTGACGGTTTTGTTATTATTATTATTTCTGGAAATGGAAAAATACCCATGACTTGAAATTTGCACAAAACAGAGCATATATCTCAGAACACACCTACAATCCAAACTTCATGACGAACGTTATGAGTTGTGGTCATAAAATACAGGAATATTGCTAAAAAAACCACCTGCAAATGCATATTAAGCTCTAAATTATCTCATGTTATTTGGTCTCCTTTCCCTTTGCACTATCTATGAAATGTATTACTAGAGTGATACCACTTTCCATTCAAATGTGTTTAGTATTGATGCTTTTGGTATTACGTTCATTATCAACTACACTTGCCGATCTGAGTAGGAACCAGAATTTCTTAACCTGAATAATAAAGACACGACATTACCTTTACATGGAATTTGGATCATGTAGCTTATTGTACATCATTTGTAAATTTATCTTGAAATCAGAAGGCGACATAACATAATTTAAGTACAAGAAAATGCACGAAATAGAATTAATGAAATGAATAGAAAGGTTTTTTTTCTTCTTCTAGATTTCCGTCGATTGAATTCAATATCCTTTTAATATATTCTTAATGTGAACTGATAGTACTGCAGTATAACTGTTTAGGTTATAATATACAGACGATATTAACTACATGTTCAGTATGTTTCAGTATAATATTTCTTATCAGGAAAATTGCCTATCAACCTGCACTCTTTATGTTTAATACAGTGTCATTTTATTCCTTTTCAAAATGCTGCACGATTGATATTTTATTTCGCCCTACATGAACATGACATTTCTAGGGTATGACATCTACAGATGTATGACATAAACTGGAGTTTGACATTTACAGAGGAGGTATACAATCATAGATGTATAACATCAACAGGATATGACATGTACAGGAATACGACATTTACATAAGTATTACTATTACATCTACAGTAATATCACATAGATAGGGGCATGGTGCCTACAGTAATAGGACATAGATAGGGGCAGGGTGCCTACAGTAATAGGACATAGATAGGGGCATGGTGCCTACAGTAATAGGACATAGATAGGGGCATGGTGCCTACAGTAATAGGACATAGATAGGGGCATGGTGCCTACAGTAATAGGACATAGATAGGGGCATGGTGCCTACAGTAATAGGACATAGATAGGGGCATGGTGCCTACAGTAATAGGACATAGATAGGGGCATGGTGCCTACAGTAATAGGACATAGATAGGGGCATGGTGCCTACAGTAATAGGACATAGATAGGGGCATGGTGCCTACAGTAATAGGACATAGATAGGGGCATGGTGCCTACAGTAATAGGACATAGATAGGGGCATGGTGCCTACAGTAATAGGACATAGATAGGGGCATGGTGCCTACAGTAATAGGACATAGATAGGGGCATGGTGCCTACAGTAATATGACATAGATAGGGGCATGGTGCCTACAGTAATATGACATAGATAGGGGCATGGTGCCTACAGTAATATGACATAGATAGGGGCATGGTGCCTACAGTAATATGACATAGATAGGGGCATGGTGCCTACAGTAATATGACATAGATAGGGGCATGGTGCCTACAGTAATATGACATAGATAGGGGCATGGTGCCTATAGTTATATGACATAGATAGGGTCATGGTGCCTACAGTAATATGACATAGATAGGTGCATGGTGTCTATAGTAATATGACATAGATAGAGGCATGGTGCCTACAGTAATATGACATAGATAAGGGCATGGTGCCTACAGTAATATGACAAAGATAGGGGCATGGTGTCTATAGTAATATGACATAGATAGGAGTAATATGACATAGATAGGGGCATGGGGTCTATTGTTATATGACATAGATAGGGGCATGGTGCCTATAGTTATAATATGACATAGATAGGGACATGGTGTCTATAGTAATATGACATAGATAGGGGCATGGTGTCTACAGTAATATGACATAGATAGGGACATGGTGCCTATAGTAATATAACATAGATAGGGGCATGGTGCCTACAGTAATATGACATAGATAGTGGCATGGTGTCTACAGTAATATGACATAGATAGTGACATGGTGCCTATAGTAATATAACATAGATAGGGGCATGGTGCCTACATTAATATGACATAGATAGTGGCATGGTGTCTACAGTAATATGACATAGATAGGGGCATGGGGCCTACAGTAATATGACAAAGATAGGGGCATGGAGTCTATAGTAATATGACATAGATAGGGGCATGGTGTCTACATTAATATGACATAGATAGGGACATGGTGCCTATAGTGACATAGATAGGGGCATGGTGCCTACAGTTATATGACATAGATAGGGGCATGGTGCCTACAGCAATAGGACATAGATAGGGGCATGGTGCCTACAGCAATAGGACATAGATAGGGGCATGGTGCCTACAGTAATAGGACATAGATAGGGGCATGGCGCCTACAGTAATATGACATAGATAGGGGCATGGTGCCTACAGTAATATGACATTTCTCAGGTCGTTCTGCGTTGACCATGGAGAACACGTCACCGTAATGCTTGCGAGATATTACACAGATGAAAGACAGAATGACAGAGCAAAAGACACTGGTGTCATCAGTTAATTGACATATGTTAACCCATGTAATATGACCTGTCCGCTTTGATATTGGTTGTAAGTTTCAATTGCTTCAATTGTGACGTCACGCCTAGGACAAGCACCGAACGTCATAGACTTACTCACTGATGTCATAATGGCGGCTTTTTAAATTTCAAGATTGCATGAAAAATTGTCGTTTAACATGAATAAATACCACAAATCTTGATTATGCGATCAAAAAGATCTTACACTCGTTTTCATTTCATATGAAATTGATGAAACTCGCCAGAGGCTCGTTAAATTGAAAAATTCTTAGACTCGTTTCATACAGTTCATATGAAATCGAAATAGAAACTCATGTAAGATCCTATATTTCTTTTCTCTCTTATAAGTGCACCTTTACTCTGTCTCTTATCTTTTCTCGATTTTCTCTTTAAAACAGCTTGACTAAAATGTAGTTATCGAGACTAATATACGTACGGTATGCTTACAATCTGAGAAAGCTTTCGATAGCTATAGGGTTCAAATAATGTTATGTCCAATAAACCATCACATGTCACCGCGGGTCACATGACTGGTCAGTCAAGACACCACGTATTTACTTTACTCCAGTAGGTCAGACTTAAAACCACACGAGGCAGTAGCTAGGACGCGAGGAATTTGTAGGCTAATAAAGGAGTGTGGTCTGACATTATGAAATGTAAGGCGATTTATCAGGGGTTACTATTGGTGGGGGAAGAGTGGAGAAACGGAATAACCTCAGGCTACAATAAACAGAATGTGCGAACCCAAAAATCAATTTAAACTTCTATAAACAATCATGGTCTTAATGAGTTTGAAAACAAAACCAGAAATACTAAACTCAGCAGAGTGTGGAACCGTTGTGTATCAAGATATAACAAAACCCAACTCCTACAAACGACCAGTGTCTTGTACAGTTTTCCTTTCTGTTTATATCTCTTCTCCTATTGGATATCTCTTTAGGCAACCCTGTTTAGTGTTGTAAGAATAATACCGGAGATGATGCCATGTAATACTTTATGCAGTTATATATACATATCAGAGAAACAACGTTAAATATGGCCGCTGAGTAGCCCCGTCGTCCACGGATGTCGTTTTCATATTACCTTAGCTTTTGTGAAGGATTTTAAATGAAATATTAGAGGAGCAACGACACAAATACAAAGAACGAAGTATGATGTATGAAAACAGAGAAAAGTGCTTAAATTACCAGCGCTTCAGCATAGTAGACTCCAAGGAACTACGTCTCAAATCGGTTCACAAATTATTATCCGTGGTTCCTTTTAACACCCTGGAGAGCATACAGCCGGATCTGCCATTTCGGCACTAACAGCTAGCATTCAACAATTCTAGCACCGCCCAACCACGTACTAATTTACAGCTAAGTAGACTGGAACAAGCGGAGTGAAGTATCTTGCTCAAAGATACAACACAGTGCCGTGCCGTAACTCGAACCCGTCACCCTTCGAACACGAGCCCGACGTCCTACCACTAGACTACCGTGCCTCCATATTGCGTCTGATCCGCATGAAACGAATTAATCACATTGCAAATCGAACTTGTTGTCCGAGCATTACTTCCCACCTACCTGTTAAACGAGAGCTGGGTGTTATTCAACAGTCACTGGGTCGTCAATCTATTTCCAATGTTATTATTGTAGGTATATATCTATAAAATAACAGTCCATGTCTGTAACCTTTGAGTCTTGCTATCATGCATTACATACCAGGTGACCTTCACACGTTATCTGTGAATGTAAACAGAGGGGCACTACACCGTATCATATACGTATAGTACTAGTGTATACCCGTAGGAGAACAGTGCTTATGTAAGAAAGCTGAACACCTGTGGACGGATCTGGGTCATATTAAGTGTTAAAGGTGACACAGGAAGTGGTCTAAGTAAGCAGTCCTATGCTTATACACTGTTACCACACACATAAAACATGGGCATGCATACTGCAGTAGTATTATATAAAGGGACTGGACATAGGCGAGATAGGAAATAAACATAGAATAAAGGGAACCAACGACTCGACGGCATAGCTGTGACAAATCTCACTTAAGTCCCATTAGGTCTCTGACCTGCCGAAACCTTAACTGTTGGTAGAAATTTTGCACAAAGAGTTTACTAGTTTGTTAAAAGTTGATTAAAATCCAGGTTTTAGTTGTTGAATTTTTGAAGGGTGGTAGATTTTTTTTATATATAATATAAATCTCCTGATAAAACAATTCACATCTCATTTAAGATAGACATAGACATTTTGAAGGTCTAGATTTTCGCATAATTTACACCAAGGTAGAAATATTTATCGCGTTCTGCCCCTGGGTAATGCTGTAACCACCTGTGTTTCGTCTACAAGTGATTTAGTTTACCTACATTGCTTCGGCTTTTTGCGGCAACGTTCGGTGCTCCAGCCTAAAAATTCTGCTATCTGTTTAGCGTTTCATGCTTTTTGCAAATTTAAAAAATCCAAACTTTGATATTATATATACAGTACATACAGCACACTGCATGCAGATTCACGTTATCATGCGCTAAGATATCCACAGCCTGTCGTGACATTTATTACTACACACATCGACGATGTTGAACATACTTGTATGTCTATGCGACCTGATAATAAGAAAAACATCCACTATTTATTTTCTCATAGTAGAAAATGTATTTTCATCCATCCAAAATGATTGATTTATGGGTCAGGTATCAGATTTTACATAAGTGTAATCTTGTATTCAATTTAAGACGCACCTGCCCATATAAATACCAATATATAGAATGAATGAGTATCATCTTTTCACTGATGGACTCTTTTTGAAATCAGAGAAACCGACCATGGTCGTAACATTAATTTTTAAAGTGTGTTTGTTCTTTATATAATTATCCCCAACAAATGATCATATCCTGGAAATAATCATATATAAGACGTACTTGGCGAGAAACTTTCTGTTCATTAAAATATCTCAGGGTACTGATTAGTGTTTTGTGACATTTGTTAATGGTTTATTTAAAAACTGTTTGAAGCAATTGGTGAAAAGATATTTTTGTTAACATAGCTGTTTCTATTTTTGATGAAATAAATCTTGTTTCTATATTTGAACTATGATAAGGATCATATTCCATTAACACAGTTAAAATGTATGAATATGAATAAGGTAGAAAATGTGTGTTTTGAGAGGCTGTTACAAAATCCTCCGAAACAACAATGAGCTATTGTTTCCGCAAATGAAATGGCAGAAAGATATCATTCGAATTGGCTTTATATAATTCAATCTATGGACGTAAGTAAGTATATCATCCAATCAAAGTCGTTTGCATTATCTTCTGCTTACCACTCCTACCAGGTTTAAGAAAATCGGGCCGAATTAAACCCTTATTATAGCCAAAATTGTCTTTTAGCTTTTATATTCGTCTCATAGATGTTGCTTGTCATCCGGAGAAAATGCAAGACAAAAATACCAAACCATTCAGGATTATCTTGCAAAAAACGAATGCCTGATCGGTATGAAATCCCAAAATACCACAAAATGACATTGAAAATACTTTTTCAATAGTCTACGATTCAGTAAATATTCCTGCCATAATAGAAGATAACTTCTCAAAAAAGGTGTTAGCGGAATTCTGTGGCTATCGAATCGCGGGTGTTCATGTGGACCAATCAGGTTTCTTTTTATTACAAAATTTCAAGGATAAATCCTGACGGGCCTGCATACACAAATGTATGCCATTGCAGGCCTAGAAGTGTTTTCCGATGCATGCCAGAAAAACAACACCCGTCCCTATTTTATAAACAAACAATTCCGGTCAAACTGGTACAAACGGTCCAACCGTCCGAAGCACGATAAAACGAAAACGGCGCTGATATAAACAGTCAGGTTTTAATGGTATTTTTTTTGTGGCCATCCATAGTATAAAACAAGATGATAACCACAGTCCCAAATTCTATTTTCTTCCTCGTGGAGGGTCTTGAAGATACTAAGGACGCTAAAGTTAAACTTTCCATCTGGATTGCCTTTTTGGTTCTTTGTCGATGGTTATCCGAACGTCCTTGGTCTACTGAACAGCTTGGATACTTCGGAAGTGTATTGCTCTTCTTAGACGCTTTAACTGTTATATACTAGAGGAAAAAGTGACTGTGTAGGGCGATCATGCTGATAAAAACATAAGTTCAAGACATAAAACGATAAAAAATGCAGGTAACATTCTTTATTAGGCAGTTTGCAAAACTTCAATACATTAAAAATGCCACAGCATCCGTCATTTTATTAGTATTGGGGAAGAAAGACACGAGGGGTCAAAAACCTAAAAACGCTAAAAGCGTGTGTGTCCACCATTTATGTCGATGCGGGCCTGACACCGTCGCCTTATAAAGCGTACCGAATTGCTGAAGAATACCTGGGGAATGCCGTTTCAGATCTGGACAAACGTGTGACCCAACGCTGCCAACGTCACCGGCTATGTAGGCAGCTCACGTAAACGACGTTTCATCTCATCCCAGACGTGCTCGATCGGTGAAAGATCGTGTGTGACTGCAGGCCAAGGCAACAGGGATGTTATGCTGCTCTAGAAAATTACCACCGTAAGGTCTAGCGTAGTCTTGCTAAAGCGTGACGTGACGTTGCTGTACACAAATGGGATGACGTAAGCCTGGATAATATAGCCACGGTAGCGTACGGCGTTCAAATTGCCATCGATTGCCACAAGAGGTGTACGTCAGCTCCACAACACAGGCGTCATTGAAACGTTCTCAAATACGACGATAGACTATTGAACGGCCGTCGCTGCTGTCTAAGTGAAACCTGGACTCCACCGTACGCAGAATACCCGTCCAGTCTCGGCAAATAAAGCGCAACGTCTTGGCTACACCAAGCCAAACGTGCTACACAATGGCGTCTTAGCAGAATTGGAAGGACAGCTGGACGTCGAGGTATGATACGCCGTTTACGAATTCGATTCCGTACAGTTCTGGGGCTGATGGCACGCAAATCAGGAATGGTCCGCGCTGTCAGACTTGCCCTTTGTAAGCGATTCTGGAGGTGCACCAGTCGGATATGATTTTCCTGTTTTCTTGACGTCACGCTTGGACGACCTGTACGTGGTCGGTCACTCTCATTACCAAATTGATCAAATTTTCTCCACAAAGCTTGAATAGTGTTTATGTGAACACCAAAAGCGTAGCAACAGCGCGATGGTGCATACCAGCCTGGATGGTTTTAATTGCGCGAAGGCGGTCACTTTCATTTAGCCTGGGCATTGCTCTACTACCACTTTCAACAGAAACGAACTACTTTCTTGTTTACCAGCTTTCCAAACAATGACAGTTGCAAAGTCGATAATAACTGGCACAATAAATATAAAATGCTTTCTCTTCTTCTAATACACATCTTGCAAGAATTTTAACTAAATATCAGGTACACAATATCATTCAATGTCCTACAAGAATAACTAATACATCAGAAACTGGTATTAACATATTCTATGTTAACAATCTAAACATAGTGCAGAGTTCAGACAGAAGTTTTATCACCACTATGTAGTGACCACAGTCCTATTGTTATGAATTTATGTTTCAAAGTATTAAGAGTAAAATCATTTGTAAAAGAAATTTTAAATTTAGTGAAGCTAACTGGAATGAAATAAATAGATGTCTTTTAGAATTGATTGGAATACATTAATTGGACATAATGATAATGTAAATGAGATAAATAGTATACTTGTAAATCAAATAAACTTGCTTACTGAAAAGTATATTCAATGCAAAGTAATAAGAATAAAGCCAATTGATAAACCATGGATAACTAATGAAATAAGAACACAGTTAAGGAAAAAAAATAGATTTCATAAAATAGCAAAAAATACTAATAAAGAAAATGCCTGACAGAAATTTAGAATTTTGAGAAATAGTGTATTTGACCTTATTAGAAAAGCTAAAGATACATATCTTAGGAAACTTCAAAAAGCTCTTGTAGATAAGACCATACCACCTAATAAGTGGTGGCGTATTGCCCATAAGTGGTCTTTCCAATAAAAAAGAAACTTCTCATCCTCTTAAAGCTGGTAATGATATTTTGATTCATCCGTTGGATAAAGCAGAAGCTATTAATAATGTATTTACTTCTATTTCCAGCTCTGTTGATGGTACTGTTAATATTAACAATCCTGATATGGATTTACCTCCCCTTAGTCAAATCAAACTTGGTGAAATTGTAATATCAGATCAAGACATAATTGATCAAGTCCAGCTAATTAAGGATAATAAACCTCCTGGGCCTGACAATGTTTCCCCTTAAAATAATAAAAAAAATCCTTCTACCTTCTATAATTATACCACTTGATATTCTCTTTAATAAAACAATTACTTCTGGTACTATTCCTCTAGCCTGGAAGTCTGTTAATGTTTATGCTCTATATAAAGGTAAAGGAGCTATTGATGATCCAAATAATTATAGACCAATTGCCATCACATCCATTTTAAGTAAAATATTAGAGAAAATATTTTTTAAGTATGTTTTTAATTATGTAATCAAACATCATATTATTAGTGAGCACCAATCTGGATTTCAACATAGAGACTCTACAGTCAACCAACTAATATCAATACATAATTTGATTATGGATAACATTGATAAAGGTAGGGATGTACGATTAGTGTTTTGTGATATAAGTAAAGCTTTGAAAAAAATATTGCATACCTGGAAATTTGTATAAATGGTTTCTTTCTGATAGAAAACAAAGAGTTATCTTTGATGGTTATAATTCTACATTTAAACATATAACTACTGGTGTTCCACAAGGCTCTGTACTTGGACCTTTTTTATTCTTACTTTTTATTAATGATATAACTCATGAAATTAATACTAATATGAAATTATTTGCTGATGATACCTCTCTCTATGTTATTGTTGATGATAATATTGTAACACCAACTGCTGAGTTAAATGACGACCTTAAAACTATTAATACTTGGCCTAAAATATGGAAAATGAATTTTTATCATAATAAAAAAGGTTGCACTAACTGTAAGTAAGAAACATAGGGTTCACCCTCCGTTGATATTTGATAATCTAGTAATTCAAGAAAATGTATTCCATAAACACTTGGAACTCATCTTAAATTCAAAAGGCACATGGGGTGGGGTGGGGGGGGGGGGGATATTTGTAATGATATATACAATAAAGCATGTAATTGTTACGTATGTTGAAACATAAAATGGATAGGAAAACTCTTGAAACATTATACTATTCATTTATTAGACCAGTTTTGGAATATTCAGATTCCATTTGGGACAATTGCACTATTGGTAAATCACATTTATTAGAATCTGTACAGATTGATGCAATGAAGATTATAACTGGTTTAAGAAGTGGAACTTCACATTATAAACTATATCAAGAAACTGGCATGGAGTAGTTAGAATCTAGGCGTCATACGCACAAATTATTTTTAATGTATAACATTATACATCATTTAACCCCTGATTATTTGTTTAATATCATTGAACCATTCATTAATCAACAGCAAAATATTCATTACCTGCGTCACCCCAGATTTTTCAATATCCCAAGGTCAAGAACTAATATTTATAAGACAAGCTTCTTTCCTAGTACCATGCAGGCATGGAATAGTCTTGATCCTTCGCTGACCAGGTCAGGTAGCCTAAGTTCCTTCAAAAGGAATCTTAAAAATTCTATAACTAATCCTATTGAAGCTATTTCTGATACTTTTAAAAACTGTAGTCTACGAAAATTAAATATTATTTTGTGCCAATTAATAAATGATGCAAGTGACTTGAATCATCAAAAATGTATAGATCATCTTATCCCAGATCCAGTTGGTGCCTGTGGTTCACCTGCTGAAAATACTGATAATTATTTTTTTACTTGTCCTAATTACTCTACTTCTAGGTATTTAATTCATAAAATTAATGAACCTATTTTAACTTATGTCCAATACTATATAAATGGTACTGAACGATTTAAGAGTTTATAATATAATAATTGAATGATTGAAATTTACTGAAGACATCTATTATTGTACAGTCTGGATATTATATATATCACTATGACATATATATGTAGTAATTTTGTAATAATGTAGACTACTTACTTTCTTAGGCTGAGTACACATCTTTTATAGATGTGTTGTATGTGTGAGGGTGTGTGAGGGTGTGTGTGACATGTAGGCATGTGGGTATGCAAGTATGTATAAGCTTGAGTAGATGTTTACATATCTAATTATTATACATTACCCGAAGTAATCATTCTACTCTCTGAATATTGTGTAATACTACCATCAATGCTTTCATGTTAAAATCTATTTCTCTTTTTATATATACATTACTATCTAATATCTATTATTTACTTTATTCACTTTGACTTGTATATATGTGGTACCTATTGGAGAGGACTTATGTTGAAAGGAAATAAAATGCTAGGCGACAAAAGCGTGCAAAGCGACTCTTCTCCAAGAAGCAAAACGGCATGTTCAAATATGGCATAGACTCACCGATAGTGTGACGGTGCGTTCACTGGTTAGCTGTGCAAAACATCAAGCTAAAAATTGAGCGGTGTTCATTTTATCCATTTTTAGGTTACACCGTTATTTTTTCCGTTAGTATATACTTACTCAATACGTACATCGTGGTATTAGTTTGATATTAAACGAATAATCGCATTTTGTTTTTGAACAGTTTACCGATTTAACACAAGAAAATCATTATAAACGTAACAATTGAATGTCCAATTTTACAAACATATATCAGCCGAAATTTCCTCATTAAATGTGGTATCTCATTTTAAACAAAATTCTTTCAATACGGTTATTATTATGTACACTATTTTTATGATATTGCTTTTGTTATATTTACTATGCTTTGTATTCATGCTATAATTGCTTAAGACTGAACGACTGTGCTTCTTTTTCCAATTTTTGTCATAAACATTGTTTAATTTCATATGTGAATACTAATGCAAAGTGGTCGTAAACAAAGTGTGGCAGTGTGGTCTATAAAAGAGATGTGGGGTCTACTATAGAGGGGATACAACAGACGCGACTACAATAAGGTGGTCTACATCAGGGGGTACAATGTACAATATAGAAGGTGTATTATAGGTGGTCTACAACAGGGGGTACAAAATAGAAGGTCTATTAAAGGCCGTCTACAACAGGGGGTACACAAAAGAAGGTGTATTATAGGGGGTCTTCAACAGGGGGTACACAATAGAAGGTGTATTATAGGGGGTCTACAACAGGGGTACAAAATAGAAGGTCTAGTATAGGGGGTCTACAACAGAGGGTACACATATGTCTACAATAGGGGGTCTTCAACAGGGGTACACAATAGAAGGTGTATTATAGGGGGTCTACAACAGGGGTACAAAATAGAAGGTCTAGTATAGGGGGTCTACAACAGAGGGTACACATATGTATACAATAGGGGGTCTTCAATAGGAGGTATATTGAAAGGGATCTACAATAGATGCATAATAATAATAATAATAATAATAATATAGTTAAATCAATGCATTCCACGACATACACATATCGCCTTCAATCCATAGTTATTTATAGGTACTCAAACGTCAGATTAATCATTGTCTTTGTTCCTTTCAAAATGAAGTTTTAACCAACAGAATATGTTCATGTAATACTTAAATAACACTTAATATACACATGCACAATAATCGAATAAAACTAAATGTGTAAACCACTTTCTCAATTTTTACCCCCGGAAAGTAAAGTTAGAAAGCTATTCGTTATTATGATTAACGAATAAGTTTCCAACATTACTTTGCTGAACACGGCACAAAACTCTTGTTCTTGGATTCAAAGTTTTTGTTTTACGTTTTTTTTTATTGTGTAGAGCGCTTTCTTTAAGGTTCTGCTTTACCAAAGTGCGAATCAATATGTAAAATATACATAAACTCTACAAAGGATGTCGAATTGAGTGTAATTACAATGAAGTCAAGTTAAGGTAGAGATATCTTACCTGCATTATAGAATTTGAATCTGTAATGAATGTTGCTTTACTTGACTTTAAGGTATGTTATGGCATATTTAATTAGGACATCACACCTGTGAAATCCAAATAAATGAATATGCAAATTAAGTGTATACTGTATCATGAATAAGTTGACACGAATCAGGTGATGTGAGATTCAAGGTTGGCTTTCCGGTTTATAGCTCGATATAACAGATTATCCTTATGACCGACATCCACAAGCAGGTTTTGTGAGAATTAGGAATTCATTTAAGGAAATTATTCTTTCCTGTATAACCTCAAAATAAATGAATTGCAATGTCATTTGTTTCTTTGTTTTGTTTCTTTGTTTTGTTTCTTTGTTTGATCTTGAAACTCCATTGCACGGAATGTCCCATTTCTGATTTGTGCTACTATCATGAAAAAGACGACACTTAAAGAAGGTTTATATTACAATAAAGTGTCTGGTGACCAACTAGGCAAATATTGCACGATAAAGACTTGCATTTGCATCTAACATTGGTGCATTTTTACATTTATACTATTACGACTGTTTAAGTACTTTTGATTGGTTTAGAAGAATCCAATATTAATTGGGGTTTTTATGACACTTAGAATGTATTCGGGAAACTTTAACTTAAACCACAATTAATTTTTCAGTTTAAAAAAATTATTAAATTCCTAACTGATGAGCATAACGCCAGAATTGTCAATACATCAATTTGAAAGAAACATATATCATCGCAACCTATCGAACAAACAATGATTGTGCAACGGTATTTGTGAATATTGATAAAAGCTTATTCAAACTGAATTCGCACCATCAATTACAAGATTTTCAAAGCACACATGGTGCCGTGTACACCAACGTGGGTTCATTGTTGCCTGTACCCGATTCGTAACAAAACGAACCACTACGTATAAATCGTTATTTAAGTAATAGTATCTGGTACGACAGTTATGATAATAAGCTGAATTTATCTATTTTGATTACCTCCCTTCTGCAACAAGGGATGACTCGAAATTCCGTTCGACCTTCTCCGTATTCTCACGAAAATAGTAGAGGTTAACTAATTTATCACTTCCTTATATAGATTATAACTTCAATACAAGTGTTGTCTACCGAAGATAATTTATTTCATTTTCGTCAGTAATTGTTTTTATCATATTGATGAAACGGATATCAAACGTGTTATTTGAAAAACTGTGAAAATGTCCTTTACTGTACTGTTCCAGAACGGCACTTTCTATTTGCTTTATTCAAAGTCCCTTATTTTCTGTTCAGATGATGCAATAATAAGAACAAGTGTTTTCTTTGGTATTTCTTTATTTACACAATTACATGTTTTCCATTGTTCTACGCAGATCTTACAAAGTTGAAACATAAAACGATAGAAACATGTTGAGTATTTCATTCAAAATGGCGCATATTTTGTTTAATTGTCAAGCGTGACCTCACTAGAATATTGCGACAAATGATGGTACATAGCCTTTAAGATAGCCATACATGCCTAAGCTAATCTCAAATTATGAATTCAGGATGTACAATGACCATTTAAATTACGTGTTAATAGACCATGTTGACCAGTTAGACAAAACACTTACATTCAGTCTTGCACTGGGTTTTTATAACCGATACAATTATAAGGTTAAGTGTTACAATATTATAGTCTGGTACGAGGGCATTTCACTAAACTCTGTATCTAGTGTCAGGAATTACATGTATGGTGTAAATAGTTTGACTTTTCTATTACAATCTTCCAAGTATCCTCCCTTAGCAGAAACGCACTTTGACAATCGGGCTATCCGTGACGTAAACGCTGCATGGTCGCCACCCTTTAATATACTGACGAGACACTGGAAAATTACAATAACCCAGATCACTCCTAGAGGTATACCGTTTCCGAGAGAAGATTTGCTTAAGCAAAGGAAACATGAAGAAGTCATAGGGAATTAGATCTGGTGTAAAGGGGGCGGGGTGTCAATCTGTGCTACTTTCGTTTGATTCAAAAATGCCTATTGCTTTTGTAGGATGAAGCATAGTCGTAAATTATATTGATGCCATTCAACCGTTTACTTGGACGTTTTTTTTATGTAGAATCTGTTAACAAACATCAGTACTTTGGGTCTGTAAATTTTACAGTGATACTTCCCCCGTCCTTACATGGTATCTGAACCACAGGCCCACTAGAATTAAAAAAGAAGATATACAAACTGTTCATGGTGCTTTGTATACGCCTTGGGATTCCTGAACTTTCTTGATTTGTTAACGTTTAATTGGTTTAATATTAAGGCCTAGCTAAATCGGTTTGTAAACCTTGAATTGGTTTAATATTTAGCCCTTGTTAAATCGATTTTGCGTTTGAATTGTGGTTTTGTTGACACTCTAGTATTCCATTGGTTTAGTTTGTCCTCATTATACCGTTTTGTGTGTTCTCTTGCTGTTGTTTTTTCTTCGTTAGCCCTGATGGCACTCAAAATGCTATTACATTGTACATAAATTATAAAGAAATTAGTATGTATAATTGTGACATATTTGACAAGTCCTAATGGCATTTATCAAACGCGACATTATTCGTTAGCAAGGGAATTCATGTACTGAAAGGAAGCTTCGATCATTTCTTCATCCGAGAGAAAATTAAATCCAATTTTGTGTTATAAAAATCGAATTTGAAGATCAAACAAAGAACCAAATCTATAAATATAGGAAAACACAAAATAGAACAGTGTTTTTCGATTTTATTCCTTTTCTTTTACAACCTGCATGTAGAAAAAAGAAAAAAAGACCAAAGTATAAATAAAACGACCAATGTTTATTAGCATTTTGTAGTAGTTTATCAACAAATAATCACAAAGAAACTTGAAAAAACATTGACTATTTGTGTAAGTCGAAATTAAAGAAAAAAAAAGTTCCTTTAATTACTTACTTTTATATTTCCTAACTTGATGTAGACTGAAACATTACAACGTGAAATATTGCTATATGATTAGAGTCGATTGACAAATCCGATAAGTGACATTTAAGAGGGGTTTGTTAGGCGACATCTAAAAGGGGTTTGTTTAATGATACACAAAAGGGTCTTCTTTAATGACATCTAAAGAGGATGTGCGACGTTACTGTCTGAAGCAGTTTTCTCAAGAGTAGAAATACTAATTAATCTAATTGATAACCGTGCATCTGATGCTTGCTCGTTACCATATGTCTGTTGTTTGCTCAGTACCGTTTGTATGTTGTTTGCTCTGTACCGTATGTCTGTTGTTAGCTTGCTACCGTATGTCTGTTGCATACTCACTATACCGTATGTCTGTTTTTTACTCACTATACCGTATGTCTGTTGTTTGCTTACTTCCGTATGTCTGTTGTTAACTTACTACCTTATGTCTGTTGTTAGCTTACTACCGTTTGTCTGTTGTCAACTTACTACCGTTTGTCTGTTGTCAACTTACTACCGTATGTCTGTTGTTAGCTTGCTACCGTATGTCTGTTGCATACTCACTATACCGTATGTCTGTTGTTTGCTTACTACCGTAGTATGTCTGTTGATAGCTTACTACCGTATGTCTGTTGTATACTCACTATACCGTATGTCTGTTGTTTGCTTACTACCGTATGCCAGTTATTTGCTTACTTCCGTATGTCTGTTGTAACCTTACTACCGTATGTCTGTTGTAAGCTTACTACCGTATGTCTGTTGTTTGATCACTACCGTATGTCTGTTGTTAGCTTACTACCGTATGTCTGTTGCATACTCACTATACCGTATGTCTGTTGTATACTCACTATACCGTATGTCTGTTGTTTGCTTACTTCCGTATGTCTGTTGTTTGCTTACTTCCGTATGTCTGTTGTTAGCTTACTTCCGTATGTCTGTTGTTAACTTACTACCTTATGTCTGTTGTTAGCTTACTACCGTATGTCTGTTGTATACTCACTATACCGTATGTCTGTTGTTTACTCACTATGCCGTATGTCAGTTGTTTGCTTATTTCCGTATGTCTGTTGTTAGCTTAGTACCGTATGTCTGTTGTAAGCTTACTACCGTATGTCTGTTGTTTGATCACTACCGTATGTCTGTTGTTATCTTACTACCGTATGTCTGTTGCATACTCACTATACCGTATGTCTGTTGTATACTCACTATACCGTATGTCTGTTGTTTACTCACTATACCGTATGTCTGTTGTTTACTCACTATGCCGTATGTCTGTTGTTTGCTTATTTCCGTATGTCTGTTGACAGCTTAGTACCGTATGTCTGTTGACAGCTTACTACCGTATGTCTGTTGTATACTCACTATACTGTATGTCTGTTGTTTACTCACTATGCCGTATGTCTGTTGTTTGCTTATTTCCGTATGTCTGTTGACAGCTTAGTACCGTATGTCTGTTGATAGCTTACTACCGTATGTCTGTTGTATACTCACTATACTGTATGTCTGTTGTTAGCTTACTACCGTTTGTCTGTTGTCAACTTACTTCTGTATGTCTGTTGTTTGCTTACTTCCGTATGTCTGTTGTTAGCTTATTACCGTATGTCTGTTGTAAGCTTACTACCGTATGCCTGTTGTTAGCTTACTTCCGTATGTCTGTTGTATACTCACTATACCGTATGTCTGTTGTTTGATCACTACCGTATGCCAGTTGTTAGCTTACTACCGTATGTCTGTTGTATACTCACTATACCGTATGTCTGTTGTTTGCTTACTACCGTATGTCAGTTGTTTGCTTACTTCCGTATGTCTGTTGTTAACTTACTACCGTATGTCAGTTGTTTGCTTACTACCGTATGTCTGTTGTTAACTTACTACCGTTTGTCTGTTGTTTGCTTATTTCCGTATGTCTGTTGTTGGCTTACTACCGTATGTCTGTTGTTAACTTACTACCGTATGTCTGTTGTTTGCTTACTTCCGTATGTCTGTTGTTAACTTACTTTCGTATGTCTGTTGTATACTCACTATACCGTATGTCTGTTGTTAGCTTACTACCGTATGTCTGTTGTTTGCTTACTTCCGTATGTCTGTTGTATACTCAATATACCGTATGTCTGTTGTTAGCTTACTACCGTTTGTCAGTTGTTTGCTTACTTCCGTATGTCTGTTGTTAGCTTACTACCGTATGTCTGTTGTTCGCTTACTACCGTATGTCTGTTGTCAGCTTACTACCGTTTGTCTGTTGTTAGCTTACTACCGTTTGTTGTATGCTCACTACCGTATGTCTGTTGTTAGCTTACTATCGTTTGCTGTTGCATGCTCGCTATCGTACGTCTGTTGTTAGCTTACTACCGTATGTCTGTTGCATCCTCCGTACCGTATGTCTGTTGTTAGCTTACAAATCGTTTGTCTGTTGTTAACCTACTACTGTATGTCTGTTGTTTGCTTACTACCGTTTGTCTGTTGTTAGCTTACTATCGTTTGTCTGTTGTTAACCTACTACCGTATGTCTGTTGTTAACTTACTACCGTATGTCTGTTGTTAACCTACTACCGTATGTCTGTTGTTTGCTTACTACCGTTGGTCTGTTGTTTGCTTACTACCGTATGTCTGTTGTTTGCTTACTACCGTATGTCTGTTGGTTGCTTACTACCGTATGTCTGTTGTTTGCTTACTATCGTAGGTCTGTTGTTTGCTTACTATCGTTTGTCTGTTGTTAGCTTGCTACCGTTTGTTGTTGCTTGCTCACTACCTTTTCTGTTGTTAGCTGACAACCGTATGTCTGTTATTAGCTTACTACCGTTTGTCTCTTGTATGCTGATTATTTTATGTCTGTTTTGTAACATTTGTTAATGTCCGCTGTGTTTTGTTATGTCATGTGTTTTAGGTGCTCCGTACTGTATGCCTGTTTTATTTTGCTTAGTAACGTGAGTGTGATATGCTCATGTTTATATGGCTGTTTTGTGCTTATAACTATAAACAGCTGCAAGCATGCCCTCTTTTTCTTAGTACATTAGTTATGTTGTATGCTAAATAAAGTTGTAAAATATAACTATGGTATGCTCATTTCCATAGTTCTTGCATAAGCTGGGTGATTATTGCCTAATGCACACATTACATTTTTACAATGTGTGATCCGTATGTCTGATAAAGTGCCTTAGAGTAGATTTGCGAATTATAAAGGGCGTTATACAAATGTTGTAAAAACATTTTTTTATTATTATTTACGAAAAAGAAATGGTATATTCTTCTTCTTCCCTGATTTTTTGGCCACCTTATCTTTTGATTGGTAGCAGATGTGTTAACAGTCTTATAAGTATATTGTAGGCCAAGGTCAAAAGGTAGCATTGCAACATTTTCAAGTAGGTCAAAAATCCAATATGGCCGCCATGACGTCATAGGTCAAAATCTTAAAATGGCCACAACTCAAACTGTTGTTTGTACAGCAGTCATGCAATTATATTATTTGTAGATATTTGTCAGGGCTAACTTGTTTTCATTACATGTTATTACAAGAATGGTGAAGCAAAAATCCTCGCTGTTGGGTCAAAGGTCACCAATTTTTCAACTTCTTTATTTTTCAATATTTTTGAAAAATTCTTTTAGAAATCGATGCAATATGTCATTCCAATAAATTTGGTATCTTTAGTTTTTCTATAAAATATATTTCGTTTGCACTGTACGCCATTTTTGAAATGCCGAAAATATGTTAAAATCATTTTGTCCTAATCTCAAGGTTATAGGGGTCAAATGTCTTAAAATCTTAATACGGCCTCTTCTCAATAACCAAGAGACCCAGGGCGATGATATTTGGTAAGTAGCATACTGATTTCAATTGTTATTAATTGCAATAAAATAATTGTATCAAAATTCAATTTCCGGTTTTCGGTAGGAGTCAAATTTCAAAAGTGCTATATTAGGTAACACATTTAAACAATCTTCTGCTTACGTTCTACAAGGTCTTGGGTCTTGACATTTCATATAAAAGGTTCTCAGGTGATTGGCTATTAAGTTTGTGAAATTAATTGACCTTGACTTACTTTCAAGGTCGAAGGGGTCAAATGTCTAAAAATCTTTATACGGCCTCTTCTCAATAATCAAGAGGCCTAGGGCGATGATATTTCGACTGTAGCATATTGCTATCAATTGCTATTTATTGCAATAAAAAAAATCGTGTCAAAAGCCAACTTCCAGTTTTCGGTTTTTGTCAAAATTCAAATGCATTCTTTTGGGGTAATAAACTTTGAAAAGCTTGTCCTGAGGTTGTTTAAGGTCTAGAGTCTTAATATTTGATATGAAGGATGCTGGATGTTTTGCTATAAGGCCAAACCAGTCCAAATAGTGAAAACCCCTCAAATTGTTAGCCAACAATTTCTAGTTTTGTATGATATTGTGAAAAAAAAAATGAATTTCTCATAACTTTTTATTAGTGTGGCCAACAAAAACATTTTCGAATTACAGACGCAATTCAAATTTAAAGAAATTAAGAAATGCATGGTACGGGTCTGTTATGTTAGGTATGTAATACACCTAAGAGTCACGTCGTCACAATGTCTTTGATCCAATGTGGCTTTACCAAAGAAATAATGTTTGAACATTTTTGAGCATTTATGTCTTAATATATTCTGACCGATTTCCTATAAAAGTTGTTAACCGATACAGTATGCCAAATAAATAGTACTGCACAGTACAGTTGTTTCACCCTACTAGGACTAAACGACGATGTTAGCGGCCAAATAGTTGGACACTTACATTGGTCTCAAACTTCTGTCGAAACAGCATAAGAGCGAAAATATCCTTGATATATAAATTTCATAATAAAAAGGGTACTGATTAACATCAACACGCGAACATCACTAAAAGTCCAGGAGACCTAATACTTTGATTCACAAAAGAAAGCGATATTGATAAGAGTTTTGTTTCTGTTGAAAACGTATCTAGTTACTCAAAGTTGCCGCCTGCATAAACGGGTCGTGTGACTCAAAGTACCAGTCTGCGTGAACTGTGACGAAAGCCAATGCCAGTGCCAACAACACTACTACCACTCTCAGCATCATTCTCCTCCTATACAAGTAGAAATGTATTAATCAGCGTCAGCAAATCAGAGTATGATTTTAATGTAGAACAAACATAGAACCATCAATATTGTCAAGCTATCAGGACTGGATCGAAAATCAAAATCGATGAAGAAAATAATAATCACAATTACGAAAAAGATATACGTAAACATAATATCTCACTAGGAAAGAAACAAATAGACAAAAAGAGACCGCAGCATCAGGCAACCAATGACAAAATCTGAACTGATATTTCGCTTTCTTTCTTACACAGTTTAAAACAATTTCGAACATGTCGTTAAACAGTAGACCTGTGTAGTTTAATTTGATTTTTAGTATCAATCGATAGTTCTCAATTCTAGTGCAGTACATACATGCATGTCATATTTATGATAGCACAGCTATGTATTTCGTATTTCTAATTAAAGAATTGTACTACTTGAAATGTAATATATAGTTCTTAATCAAAACTATAGTAGGCTACATATAACATGTGCTTCATAATTCTCAATGATAGAACTTACCCTTACTGTAACCAGTGCGTCTTAGACAACGACTCTAAATGAACGCAAGGGGATGTCCTACTTATAAGGTGTTGTCTGATCCTTATTTCCTGAAAATGATGAATGTGAGATCGTAAAATGCTAGAAAAATGATATCTGTCTGAATTTCCTTGATGATGACTCATTTAATACTATGATTAAGCTGTTATCTTTCTTTTCCGAGAGTTTTTAAACGTGAATGTATATAGACGTACGGTCGCCTGCTAGCTTTGCACTAGAGACTAATTCCTTTAATTCCATTGGTAGAGCGGAGGACGTCTGAGCCGGGGTCGATAATTCGATCACCAGACGGAACACACTACTCTTTTACTGTTTCAAATGGTGCCCGTTGCCCTCCCTGTTATGGCAGGTTCAACACGTATGAAATAAGGGATAGAATGGTGTCGCAGGTTTAATTCTACTTATGAGCATGGTCGCCGTCTAGCTTTTCTTTGAAAAGAATATACCTTTAACATATTCTGTAAAACAGCGGACTGGAAAGCTGTCAATGATCCTTGGTCAAAGCACACTACTCTCTTTCATGTATCATTCAAATAACTTCGGTAGCCTTTTGTGTTGACCTTGTAATGTTTACACTCTTATTGCCATTGATTATGTTTTACAATTTATCTACAGAATAGTCTGCATGTATTTGTTATGGCGTTATCTGTAAATCACAATGTGCTTTAATATAGTAGGGTATTTTAAATTTAGTCTTAAACTGCGTTTTATAATTGAAAGTAGCGACTAGTCTCGAGTGCATACGACTCAGAAATGAATAACAAACAATGAAATAAAATAAAAATAAGTCTGTTCAGACCTTTAAGTATTCCCTTGTTCGTTCGTACGGGAGCTGTTTAGCGGCAGAATGGATTGAATGACCCTCGTTAAATGTTTCACCTCTTGAGTATTTGCATAGTAATATGTCATTACATTTTACGTTTGCATACCATACTGATGCAATGCAAATAACTGAATATGCAAATAATATATTATGTATCAAAAACATAACATATCTGTATGTGATTAACACATCTATCACGTGATGCTTTATTTACAATTATCGTTTACGTTATACGGCTCATGTCTATTTCTTATATGCGTCAATCATCGACTTTAATTTTCTAGGTGTCTAAAATTTAAAACCTCTAATCGTGAAAACAGAGGACATTTTTTTTTTATAATCACACTAAATACACTTAGAAGCGTCTTAGATGTGCTGTGTCCTTCAAATATGTTCTTTATGAATATGATGAACTAAAACTGAATATACATACGATCGTTCAAGTGCCTGTAAGATACACGGAATATTTATACTTTGATTAAAGGCTACGGCGCTGCCATAGCGTCTCGTTGTCCGCTTGTGGAGATATCAATGAGATTGACCGATGAGTCAAGATGGTGATTTGTGTTTTAATAGAGAAAATACAATTTCACGGGGAAAACATTCTGAACACATTTTCGTTCAATTAAATATGGCAAAATGAAAACAAAATTGTCAAGGAATACCCTTTTTCGTGTTCGTTTAGTGACTATAACGGTTTCCTCTTTTTTGCTCTGTATAATTTATGAAACTATCACGTGTCCATTACATACCTCAGAAGATATCCTGACAACGGCAGGATTCGCTTTTGATATTGAAATCAATCGTCTACATTAAAATATGGCTTTGTTATTGGTTTATGGCCCAATATATCATGTGTCTTTTACTTACCTCAGAAGATATCCTGACACGGCAGGATTCGCTTTGGATATCAAAACCAATCGCCTACATTGAAATATGGTTTTGTTATTGGTTTGTGACCCAATATACAAAAAGATTTAAAAATAACCGTGAAATGCAAAAAGATAAGGCTTTTCGCGTAATATATGAATATACATTCGTAGACGTTTTATAAGTGAAATGCATTAATGTGAAATAGTTTTACTTCAGAGCAGGTTAAAATAAGAATACTCAGATGCGGTTTAGATTTTGTAAAGAATTAGTCCTTCATTGGATAGAAACAATCTTAATAAAACCCAATAGCAATGAAACTTAAACTTTTACTTTACAAATTATTAAAGCTCATGAGATATGATGACGTCTTCCACTAAGGACGGATCATTTTAACGTCATATTGAATTACAACGAATTTCAACTTTGCAAAAAGTAAGTAGCATATTCTAACAAAGTCATTATTTTTGACACAGTATTACGTATGCATGGTATTTCTGGATAGCTGACAAATTATATAGTCCAGCAGATTATGCCAATATATAAAAAATATTTCAATTAATGATGCAAGCACCAACTTTGGGAATGGCACCATTGAAGTATTCTTCATTTAATTTAATTCGTTAGCCACACGAAATTTTCAAAATGACGGCCATTTTCCAAGATGGCAGCCATGGGGTTGCTATAATTATGTTTTTTGTACTGAATAATTGTTTTTTTTGGCTCTACTGGTTGGAATTTGTTTTGTTTGCATCTTGAATCACGGTAAAACTATACTTACATGCTTTTTAAACTGTTTAGAAACTTGAAATACGGTTTTGTCAAAACAATAGAGTGAATGTCAAAGCACAACCAGGGCACACTGGTGACATCACTGCTGTGAAACTCGGCATGGGGTTCAGTGACATCTCAACTAATTAAGCATAGCTAAGTGACCCAAATGCTACCGTACTAGCCCCTGACACATTATTATAGTATTAAACATAATGTTATATGAAACCTGAAGCCGCGCCTGAATCGACAGGATGTGACAGCGCGGGAGAACCGAGACAAGGGTAACGGGGCATATGTTACCCGGAGGGTGTACATATCGCACGGGACTTAATAATTGTCACTAGATGAACGATCGGACTAGGTGTAGGATAGTATTATAGATCGAACCTAGTTGTATCCCATACTACAAAGCGCTTTTTGACAATTTTAGGTGATAAACCCTCGACCTTAAATTTTGTCGGTTATTTTAATCATGCAGTAGTTTACTAAATTAGTAGGATGAGTACAATTACATCAACACCTTTGGCGTCTACTTTGGTGACTGACTGGAATAGATGTTGTCTCTGTCAAACAGAGAAAGATGAAGAATTGAAATGTCAACCATCTCGCTACGACAGAAACAAGGATGGCGATGGGTATGCTATGATAGCTAGAAATGTCCCTTTCTTTAAAATCATCAATCAAATGTCAATCATTATGGACCCTGCTATATTGGCATAGAGGAAACACGCAGAGAAAACAAAGCAAAACACCATCAAGGTTGCCGGCTTTTGTTTAATATCAGTGAACTTGAGAAACGAGGAGCAGATCTGCCAATTCAAAGGATTTAAACGAGGGTCCAGTACCAGCTAAAAGTAGACGAACAAGCCTTGATAATCGTGTGTGTTTCCTTTGCGAACAAGAGGCACCCCGATCTGAGCTAAGGAATGCCATGACAATGGATCTTGATAAAAGATTAAACGAATGTGCTAGAAACCTGAATGACGGGAAACGATTAGCAATACTAAGTGGTGGTGATATTGTTGCACAAGAACTGGGGTATCACCGCTCTTGCTTGACGACACTTTCTTCGAAAGAATAAGAAGTCAACCCAATAGTGTTTTCTGAGCTTCTTGTATACGTAGACGATTGGCCTGTAGTATTCCGACTTGCAGATCTTGTCGTTCTTTACAACCAACGACTACAACAATTATGAGTAGAAACACCAAATGCTAATTCTACAAGATTAAAGGACAAGTTACTGCAGAAATTCCTGATTTGGGGGCCCATTAGAAGAGATATTCTGTTTGCACTTAAGCAGGATATTGGTGAAGCCCTGTCACAGGCAGTTGACTATTCGGAAGCTCTCATGGTTACCAAAGCAGCTGGAATCTTATGAAGGCATATGCCCAAGCACAAGGCTGCATTCAATGGAATGTTCCATGATAATTGCATAGAAGATGCCGTACCATCTATTCTTCTTCAAATTGTTTGTATGATTGAGCACGGGGCTGACATAAAATCACAATAACGGTTTGGTGCGTCTAAGACTGATTTGGCCATGGCGCAGTTGCTCCAGTACAATTGCTATGCAAAACACAAGGAGGGAGCTAAAACCTTTAGACATTCCAAAGATCGAGAAACCCCATTTCCAGTCTTCATTTCCACATATGCAAAAACAAGGAAAAGGCTCTGGTAAAAATGCTGCACGGACATGGTCTAAGTATTTCTTATGACAGGGTTCTTGACGTGTCTGCTCAATTTGGGAATGCAGCTGTGAATAGATACAAGAACGAGGGTGTTGTGTGTCCATCTGATCTGAGGAAAGACCTTTTTCCTACTGCTGCAATGGACAACATTGACCATAATCCAACTGCAACTACCGCAACAACATCCTTTCATGGCACCAGTATTTCAGTGTTTCAACACCCAACATCATTAAATCAAGGCCAAATACGAGAGAGGAATCTAATTGACAGCAAATCTAAAAAGGTACCAGAGCTACCAAACTCTTATACGAACATACATCCCTCTTTCTTTACACAAAAATAGCCATGTCCTACAACTATCGAAACACCTTTTGTTCTTCCCGCATTGCAATTAATGCCCGAATTTGACTGGTTGCAAAAGGTGAGTGTAACTGAAACAGGTGACGATGAGGAAGTCAATATATCGTGGTCCTCCTATCATGCGTCCATGAAAAGAAGCCCTGCCTTTCAAATAAGCATTACGGCGCTATAACCTTTACTGCGAGAAAAAGCACACTCTGTCGCCACCATTAGACATGTCAAGGATAGAGTGGAAATAGTTTCCCATTTAAATCCTGGTCAGTCGCCAGTCATAGCTGCTGATCAGCCACTCTATGCAACCGCAAACCAAATACAGTGGCACTGGCCAGATCGATGTGGTGAAGATAATTTTGTTATGATGTTTGTTGGATTGCATATTGGGATGGCAGCATTCACGTCCATTGGCACCCTGCTTCAAGAGAGTGGGTGGACTAGTTCTCTTGTAGAGTCAGGAATAGCGTCATCTAGCACAGCATAATCTTTTCTGTCGGCTTTAAGTGTCACAAGAACACGCCAGATGCACCAGATTGCAGCGTGTACTCTGTATAAGCTCCAGATTGAAGTTTATAACCGCAAGACCTCAGAGGTAAATGATAATGATGATCCCAATCCGACTTTTGAAGAACGGATTGCCCGAGGAAGCAGATACCAGGATCTTTGTACATGCCAAACATGCTGTTGCAGAGGGATTTCGATCTATAATGATAAAGGCAAATGACACAGATATTCTTGTTATAAGTGTCAGTGTGTTGTCATCTTTTCAAAAGTAAGGCCTACAGACACTTTGGATTGATTTTGGTCAAGACAAAAATCAAAGATGGATTCCTATCCTTGATATCAATAGCCCGATTGGCTATGGTAAATCTGAGGGAACATCACTTTTTCATGCCTTTACCGGTTGTGATATTGTATCAGATTCTCGGGGTAAAGGGAAGAAGACTGCATGGCAAACTTGGAATGTGTGTCCTGAAGTTACGTCCGTCTTTGCAAAACTCAGTAAGTATCCCCCTGTAGTTAGTGAATCAAATCAAGATATTTTGGAAATGTATGTCATTGCTATGTATGACAAATCAAGCCCTACTGCAAATATCAACAATGCAAGACTTGATCTCTTCGCTCGAAAGAAAAGATCCTATGAGTCAATCCCTCCAACACATGGAGCTCTAATCGAGCATACTAGGCGAGCTGATTACCAAGCAGGTTGCATCTGGGGTCAGTCTATCATATCCAACATGGAAACTGAATGTCCTGGGGAATGGGGCTGGAATAAAAAGGGGGATATTTGACAAATCGTGTGGACAAAACTTGCTTCAATTGCCCAGAGTTGTCAACAACTGACAAAATGTGGATGCAAGACGGAATGTTGTGGTCGACGCAAATGTTTCAGATTAAGTCTACCTTGCACGGCATTGTGTGGTTGTAACTGTGAAACATAGATATACAGCTGTGTTGCAGTTATGACATTTAGATACCATGTTAAAATTAGATTAGTGACAGGAGCTCACAATTTAAAATGAGGGGAAAAAACGTGTAAATATTTTTGTTTATTTTTTTCGCTTTATTTGTAGATATTATGATTTTAATTTTGCAAAAGGAAGGCTTAATAAAACCTTATGTGGTCTTTTCTTTTTGTTTTATTGTTAAATGTCATGAGATAGCTTTTAAAACTATTTTGAGATGAATCAGTACGGTTAGTTTCATTTCTTTACCAAAAAAGGTAAGGAGATTTTATCAAAAAAATCCATTATGGCGTCCATCTTGGAAAAAGTGGCCGCCATTTTGGAATTTCAAATGGCTAACGTGCTTTTTGAGTTAAGTAGTGTTTAAAGAGTGTATGTACCAAATCCTATGCTTGCATTATTTTTTTTTATTTTTTTTTTACTATTCGGCTCAACTAATAAGGAATTATAAGGCGACCGTAGTCCTACATACATTTAAAAACGTAGAAAACAGACTCATCATGATATTCATTGATTTACCGCCAAAAGAATAGACGTATACTGTTTTTCTAGCATTTTATTATCGCACATGCATCATCGTCAGGAAAAACGGATCAGATAGCACCTTATAAATACGAAATCCCATTGTGTTCATTTAGTATCGGTGTCACAGACGGACTCTTTAACGGTGAGTACTATCATTGAGATTTACGAAGTAAATGCTAACATACTTTAGCTGAATTGAGAACTATATATTACATTTCAATAATAATGGTCATTCATATTTTGGTATAAAGTAGAACATGTATATTAAAAAAACCAATGAGTAATACGTAGCTATGCACCGACATATTGTACAAAGTTTTAAACATCTTTATTTTGTTGATTTCCGAGAGAGAAACATGTTACTGTTTCAATGATTTTCTGCAGAATGAATATAATGCTAATATGCAGCAAAAGAGCAAAACCTAGAAGTGTAAATTGGAGATACGATAGCTATCACGCTCCACAGATTGTATACAGCATTATATGTGCGGTTTATATATTTTGTTTACGTATTTCACTTTTCCAAAAGTGCTTATTATTTACTTTATCGTTTTGACAATAGTAAGATATTATGTTTATGTATATATCTTTTTCCTATTTGTGATTATTATTTTCTTTACTGATTTTGATTTTAAATCCAGTACGGATAGCTTGACAATAGTGATGGTTCTATGTTTGTTCTACATTAAAATCCTACTCTGATTTGCTGACGCTGATTAATACATTTCTACTTTGTTGTATAGAAGGAGAATGATGCTGAGAGTGGTAGTTGTGTTGTTAGCCATAACCTTGGCTTTCGTCACAGTTCACGCAACCTGGAACTATGATACACACGGCCCGATTCATTCAGGCGGCACTTTGAGTAAGTAGATACGTTTTCAACAGAAACAAAAATCGTCAAATATTGTTTTCTTTTGTACATCGAAGTACCAGGTCTCCACGACATTTTAGTGATGTTCGTGATTTGATGTTAACCAGTTCCCCTCTTAATTTTGTTTACATATCAAAGAGATTTACACATATCAAATTCTCTTTAATCAGTACTTTAGACCAATTTGAATGTGCACCTATTTGGCCACTAGTACCACAGGTGATTCTCAGAAGGATTAAACAGCTCTATGGTGCAATGTAGTTCGTTTTTGGCATACCCTTTTAGAACAAATGTTATTGGACATTGGTCAAACTGTAAGACATTAATGCTCAAATATGTTTCGAAGATGACTTGGGTAAAGCCGCATTAAATCACGGGCATTGTGACGTAACGATTACGATCTGTTGCCTAACACAGAGGTGTGGTACATACGTCACATCACAGAATCGTCCCCATCTATTTATGTATTTCTTCATGCGTTTCGCATTATTTTAATGTGGACTGCGTCTGTTATGTACGACGTACTACTACGATGTTATGGAAAAGTAAGTTGTTTCTACTTTCGCATTATGATACCAGACCACCAACACGAATACAAAAAAAGGTCAACATTTGACTAAGGGGTAAAGGTTATAACAAAACCTTCAACAGTACATGATCCTACATACTGAAAGTTTGGCAATTACACAGTCCAGTGTGTTGCTGTATGCCAAGATACCGCCTAAATCACGATTGACATGTTGACGGGAAGAGGTTGGGAATGCTTCACTACCAACGTTTCAGACAGTACATCACATATCATGTCAGAGGGGATAAGAAAGAAACACATAAAACATATTATCTGTGTACTGTTATATTATAGCTTTGAAATAAAAAAAAATATTACTGAATCCTATGTAATCAATACAGATCATTGGCCCGGAAGGCACTACTACCGTCGTGGATATTACGGACACAGAATACGTCTTCATTACAGAAATCGGTATAGGAGAAGGAGGTTCCCACGTGGTGGATAATCACACAGCACACTCTCCGGGTAAGTTCCTCTCTGCGTCATAAAGAATCAAAACATGAATCCATATCATATCCCTTTTGTAAATAGTAGTAATAATATATCACATTTGTAAAGTGCCTTTTATTATTTGCAAGGCGCATTATCAGATATACGGTACTGAGCACATCACAGTCATGTTGTAATGTGTTCATTAGGCAATAACCGCACAACAGACATATGCTACAGACCACACCATGGCATGTACTACTGAACACGCATTAGACATAAGTAGCTAATATACAACAAACATACTGTAAGAACACAGAGTGGGCATAATTACAGTTGTTTGTAATACAACATAAACATAGTACTGAACATACAACATACACACTGTACTGAGGTTACAACAGACATACGTTAATGAGCATACGCCATATAAGAGATAGTGAGCATATAACAGACAAACGGTACTGAGCACATTTGGCAATTATCTTACACGTCTAACTTATCACTTAACTAGTATATCTACTCTTTTGATTGTAACGTCACATATCCATTTTAATTATCATTCAAGAAGATCCTTCTGTATACCATTAAACAAAGCCCTCCTTAATGTCACCTATTAGGTTTTTTATACTACACTAATCATTTATTAATATTTCAAGTTGTAATCTTACAGTCTTCGTCAAGTAAGGAAATCAAATGGCTTGCATTTCATAATCTGTTTTTTTTCTATTTCCTCCTTTGGTTTAAAACTAAAACAGTTGTGATATCGCACAACGTATCAAAATAACCGCACGAAGTGTGCGCTACAGATTAATCAATCAGTCGCCTCGTTGTGCGATAAAACGTGCACGTATGTGTGATATGGTAAGATCGGTTGTTTGATGTTACGGAATGAAAAAAACCCAAAAAGATCGAGAGAAATAAGATACATCGTATACGTATTAAACACAACAGATATTCGGTAAGAAATATTTAGTAATGTGAAGACAGCAAGCATATAGTAATGCGAAGACAGCAAACATATAGTAATGTGAAGACAGCAAGCATATAGTAATGTGCACACAGCAATGATATGGTAATGAGCACACAACAGAGAAGTAGTAATGTGCACACAGCCGACATACGTTAACACGTTATCTTCAATATACTTCTGGGATTACACAAATTGTCAACGCACTGGAGCTAACACAAGTAGTCCATATTTACTGTGAGTTTTGCGACTTAATGTCGATTAACTAGTACAGAATGCTACTGAACATTGAGGGTTTTATTCATACTCACTTTGTGTTATATTTTCAGATCCTGTTTCTTACAAAATATTTGGATAACCAACCACTGACAGGTTCTGTAAAGATTAGGAAAGTCATCGAAGAACATTGTTCTTTTTTGTGTTTTATATAAATAAAAACACAGTCAACTGCTATTTAGTTTTCTTTCTTTGTCTGGCCTTCAAACCCAATTTGTTTAAAAAAAATATGAGACATTACTAACTCTTTTAATTGAAATTAAAATAGAATAGAAATTATCTAAACTTTATTTTTTAACATGCATTTCTCCGCGAATCCAATAAATAATCAAAAGTGTGATGAAAAAATATCAGGGATAACATGCCAAATAAGTTACAATTGTATACATTAACGCCGTTATTGTACATTGTACCAAGACATTGAGCGTCACCAGGGGTAATGCAGGAAGAAGTACGTTAACGG
The DNA here is from genome assembly GCF_002113885.1 of Mizuhopecten yessoensis. Lineage (NCBI taxonomy): Eukaryota > Metazoa > Mollusca > Bivalvia > Pectinida > Pectinidae > Mizuhopecten > Mizuhopecten yessoensis. Next base: position 3,241,620 of record NW_018408726.1, read on the forward strand.
CTTATTTCAGACGTGGCATTAGGATTCACAGGCAAAAAAAGTTTAAATTATCATACCTAAAAACGTCTTAAGAATCAATGTATCAACATAGTATCGCTGTACGTAATAATTCAACAATTTACACGCCAATGGCAAAGGTTAGGGAACACGTTTGAGTTTGAAATTATCCCGCCGATTTACGACCGTATAAAAAAAACCCACATAAATCCTTGTAAAGTTTACCGTCTATGCTTTCATTATCAGACGATCGTTCAGGTACTTCAGGAAAATATACATGTATATTGAAACAAATGATACAGAAATTAGAATAAGAAGTTATCTACAACCCTATACTAATTACATATTTGTACCATTAATTACAATGAGGGATGTTTCCAAACGTACATACAGTATGTCATATAAATAGAGACAGGATATTTAATGGTTTCTTGCTATCCCGTTGTTAAAGACGTCCTTCTGTCTGCTTGTAAATATATCACAGGGATTAATCGGTAAGTCAAGATGACGATTTCTACTGTTATTAAGGTAATACAAATTCATAAGGAAAGTTTTTAATCATATTTTTAATACAAATGCTCATGTATTTGTGGAAGTCATTTAAATTGTTCTCTCACAGCATAGTCTAGATACTTATCGAAAATGTATGTTACCCCACTATAGGTAACTAGAGTTTAGACGAATGTTGCCGTACAACATATTAACATATATACACGTATATACAATGAATGGAGAATTAAACCTAGCTTTACATATAACTGTAAAGATTACGAAATATTAATGGAATAGTTAATGGCTACGTCACCGCCAAAGCTTATCGCTGTCTACTTGATAACATATCACTGAGCTTCGCCAATAATTCAAGGCGACGATTGGTGTTTTTATAGAGAAACAAACATTTCATGAGAAAAACTCCGACCTATTTTTGTCACATTTAAAATATCACAAAACGAATACACAAAATACTCATCATCGATTCTTTTTTCTCGTAAATCCTAGAATATCTTTGCTTTGTACAATGTATTAAAAGGTCACGTGTCCTACTCTAAGCTGATCATACATCCTGACAATAGCAGGATTCACTTTAGTTATTAAGCCCCATTAATGAGTTATTCAATATTATTTATATCATATATCTACACACAACTGAGGGTTTTACGTATTTATTTCTAACCCTCTCTGATACGATTTGTGATATTCTTTCTAAATGTTTGCAAATTTACAAGAAAAGCATACAAGTCCTGTATATATTACCTCTGCAGATATATTACATAATGAATGGAAACGAACTATGGTGTACAGGTTACAAGTTCCACACGCATAGGTCAATCGAAGTTAACTAAATGAAATAGGAAAGAGAGTTGTGTACCTTAACCATGGATCAAGGCCAGCTTTCCGGTCCGTTGCTTTGCAGATAGTGTTTAAGGGAAATTCTTGCAAACGTGAAGCTAGAAGGCGACCATCTTTCTTTCTTTCGTTTTAGTCTACATCGTTGTAAGCGTTTTAGCTTTTGAAGATGTCTTGATTGAATTTCGTTTACTATTTCATAATGTTCATCCGGTTACGCATATAGCATACATTGATAAAAAGTCATAATCATATAAGCAATTCAAACCTATCACACTTCCCCCTCCCCCCTCTTGTTATAAATTTAAAATGTGTTCATCCCGAACACCACACATTCCTAGTCATCACAAGGAGGGCCACGAACACCATTTGAAACAGGAAAAAGCGTAGTGTGCTCCGTTGGTGATCAAATAAGCGACCCCAAGCTCCCAAGTCGGTCGCTCCACCAATGGGATTAAAGGGAATATTTCTAGTGCAAAGCTAGAATGCGACCGTCATCCTACATACATCTAATAAACTTTTTAAGAACAATAAAAAAAAGATTCATTATTTTATATTTAATATTTTTTCACTAAAAATGTAGGCGTATATTGTTTTTACTAGCATTTTATTATCACATGCATCATCTGAAGGAAAGACGGATTGATTGATTGATTGATTGATTGATGGATAGGTTTTACGTCCGCTTCACTACCGAGTATTTCGGTTATCCAGCAGACGGAGAACAGAAAGGAAAATGAGTAGAAGGGATGAAGTATGGAGTAAAAGAGTAGAGGAGTGGGATAGGTTAGAGAAGGGGCCTTCTATCCTATATATATTAACTGTATAAGTTTAGTTTTTGTAAGACGGCTCCTAATGCCTAATAATGCCTTAACCTAACACTCATCGTACAGCATCACCAAGTCAGTGCCGGAAGTGAGGTACTGTGCCGCCTCCAGCCACACCAGCCCCTGCCTATTCTATGAATTTGGCTTGTATATAAGATTTGGAAGTCCATCTAAATGTCTTAATAAAGAGACCCTAGTTCTAACGGCCTAAAATTTTGGATAAAGTTTTCACTATCCTCTGTGTCGGCGTTTACGCGCCTACTCTTTTTCGAAAAAACAAGAGGGATTTTGTTCGTGCGAGATTGGACAGTTCTCACACGGGTCTCCATTTATAGTCCCATCCGACGGACTGTATATTAGTGGTAAGTGTCATGCATGTGCTGTTTTTTTGTTGTCCGTTCCATGTACTCCTCTCCTCATTCATCACTGAGAATAAACCTGACTATACTTGTACCAATGACATCTTTCTTATAAACCTCGACTTGCCTTTCATTTATTTCTGCTCATCGTTCGTATGGGTTGGTTTGTTAGTTGTGTGAAGATATTTAGTGGTTGTTGTGTTTACTTTTACGTGTAATTAATCATGTATACACATATATATATATAGTATTTTACTCGATTAGACATAAGATTGCTGTGGGGTGGGAGACTCGTCCATTTCTTAAAAACGGAACATCCCGCACGTGGTCAGAACACATACGTTGCAGCTTTCTTACATCAACCGAAAGTGAAATGTTTTTAGGTTTTGAATAATTAATTAGAGTTTTTTGATTTGAATATTAATTAAGTTTGTTTATTAGTTTGAGTGATTGGATATTGTTGTTATTACACTATTCGCTGTGTCAGATACACAGATATTGATTATTAGTTCATTATTCGATTATCCCGTTATTCCTACCTAACTAATAGGTCCATATAGCACCGTTGGCCTCGAAGCTCCCTCCTTTACCACCGCTAACCTTGTAGGGTTTTACGCCGAATGAGCAAGAGGGCCTATTTTATGGGTCGTATTATACAGTTTATAGTGGTAATACAGTTCTATCCTAATGTATATCCACCGTTTAAGCTTTGTACAGTCGAAAAACGGTTGCACATCGCTCTCCAGCGGTACATATATATTTATTCATGTGTATGTGTACATGTATACACACATATATATATATAATATTATACTCGATTAGACATAAGATTGCTGTGGGGTGGAAGACTCGTCCATTTTTTAAAAACGGAACATCCCGCACGTGGTCAGAACACATACGTTGCAGCTTTCTTACATCAACCGAGTGTGTAATCATAGTTTTTTTGTTGTTATTAACTTTAATGATTTCATTTTTGTGTTTTTTGCTTGTGTTTGCTTTTGATTTTTCCTTAGTATCGGGTGCTGGTCGTTTCATCTTGATTTTGTGCCAGGTGGTGTTTATTTTATAGTACGTTTGATTATTTCTTTCCTTGTGAGGCTTCTATTTGTTTATTTTAGAATCGGGTGCCGGTGGTTTTTTTTATTATTAATTTTTTTAAATGGCTTTGTTGTCCAGGTGGTGGTGTTTTTATTGTGATTTATAGATTTTGTTATTTTGTTATTTTAATACTTATTAGTTGATTTCTGTAATTTGCCGCTGGTTTTATTCTGATGGATATGTATATGTTTTGTTTACTTGGACATTATTTTCCTGTCTGTATAGGTTTGCTTATACACAAGTTTGGTCTATATAATGGTTGATATGTTTTAAGTACTTACATTCTATCTTAGTCATCATGATGAAGAAGACCTTATACTTTGGGAGCAGTTTTATACAGCGTCTGGGGAGATATGTCGGAGACAGGGATGGAAGTGCGAGTTATCATGGACGGGGAGGCCCTAGACTTTGTCAGGTTACGGCAGAGATGCGTCGGCGTGTGATCCAGGAGAGGGCTGACGTCGTCATCATGCAGCTAGGGGCAAATGACATCGCACCTGATCGGCTCCCCGGGGATATTGTTGATGACATGGACAGACGGATCAGATAACACCATATTAATACGAAATCCCATCGTTCTAATTTAGTATCGTTGAGTACTATCATCCGATTTATATTTAAGTAAAATACACGTGTGCTTTTCACCGACATATTGTACAAAGTTTTAAACTGTGTAAGACAGAAAGCAGACTTTCATTTCAGATTTTGTCCTTGTTTATTAATACTGCGGTCGATTTTCATTTTATTTTTGTTACCTAACGAGTGAGAAACATGCTGCTGTTTCAAAGATTTTCTACAGAATAAATATAATGCTAACATGTAACAAAAGAGCAAAACTCAGAAGTGTAAATTAAAGATACGATAGATATCACGCTCCAGAGATTGTATACAGCATTTTATGGGTGATTTATATATCATGTTTACGTATCTCTCTTTTTTCCAAATTGTGATTATTCAATTAAATCCTGATAGCTAAACAATAGTGATGACTGTGACGAAAGCCAAGGCTTTGGCTATGGAAATGTATTGATCTGTTATCTTTCTTTTCCGGGAGTTTTTAAACGTGAATGTATATAGGATTACGGTCGCCTGCTAGCTTTGAACTAGGGACCAATTCCTATAATTCCATTGCAGGTCGGTGGGATAGGTCGAACCTGGGAAAAAAAGTTACTATGTTATCAAACTCTTCTGATTTCAACTCATCAATGTCTCTAGTATGCTAGAAAAAAAGACCCGAAAGATTCCCTTTGGGGAAAACAATGAGGCCATTTTAAACTTTGACCTATTTTTCACCTTTTTTCGCCAAAAATGAAGAACGAGAACATATCGGTTAGATGAAAAAAAATTCAGATTTTTGATATTTTCTTTGTTACAAGAGTGCTGCAAATATGTTAATTTATTACACATAACTCTATAACCTACTTTGACAAAATTAACTGGCTCTGGTATTGGCATCATATTTCAAAATCCAAGATGGCTGACAATATCCGGATAAAAAAATTTGACACAAGCGTACTTCGGCCTGGTACAGGTATATGATAATATAATATATTGTAATAATATAATATATTGTAATAGTAATAATATAATATATTGTAATAATATAATATATTATAATAATAAACTAACACTAATGTTGCATATGTGACGTGCTATCTGATAGTGTGAAAAAAAATGTTGGGTACATACAGAGAATACAGTTATTAGCAGCAAGCATGAACAGGATGGTTAAATAATACTTTCTCCAGAGTAGCTCCTAAGCCCTGTATGTACTTTTCAATACGAATTGCAATACATCATTTAATTTAACTGAAGATGTATATTGTGTATTTAAAGCACATATAAACTTGTTGTAATTATTATGTAACATTGCAGAAAGTATGCAGTATAACCACAATCTGTTTACAATCTGGATTTTTGGAAAAAGTGGAATTTCATTGAGAAGCAGCGGTTTTGCAGCAAGAATTGTCCACGTTGGTTGTTTATTTGTTATTAATGATTAATGATTATATGTATTACTTTTGTTGACAATAATTGTAACAATGTCATTAAACGTTACGATAAGCCCCTTTTTGTAAACATATATTTTGCTTGTCAGGACTAATGTACACAGGATTGGAACGGTTTCGCTAAAACAAGTGTGTCTAATATAACTCTTTCGTCTTTGTCATATACTGATGCCTTCATTTCTGTCTTTTCAGGACTTGATATACAATAATGGATGGTCAGCACGTCCAAGATTGCGATTTCCCTCATGTGCCTGGTTGTCTGCATGAGGTATGTTGTGTGATTTGTCGTGATGCTTTGGGGGATGACAAACAAAAGGTTCACAAGAAAGGACTTGATACTCTCATTCGTGTCAGTAGTCTGCGAGGGGACACTGATTTGCTAATATCTACTTAAAAAGTCACACTCTTCACCTATCGGAAATGTGTTTGTGAATAATCTCAAACGATGCAGAACTAATTATACTAGGGAACCCGAGGGTGAGATGAGAAGGGCTAACACCACAGAGAGTGAGGATGCCATCTCAACAGCCAAATGTTTATATTTGCATAGTAACATGTCATTACAATTTACGTTTGCATACCATACTGATGCAATGCAAAAAACTGAATATGCAAATCAAATAATATGTATCAAAAACATAACAGATCTGTGTGTACTTGACACATCTATCACGTGATGCTTCATTTACAATTATCGTTTAAGTTTTACGGCTCATGTCTATTTCTTATATGCGTCAATCATCGACTTTAATTTTCTTGACATACTTCCGTCTGGATAATGGTGTAAGTGGTATCTCGCTTTTCACCATATGGTGTTTNTTTTGTACAAAGTTTTAAACTATGTAAGAAAGAAAGCAGAATTTCGTCTTTTGTTGTTGATACTGCGGTCAATTTTTGTTTTTCTTGATTTTCGAGGGAGAAACATGCTACTGTTTCAATGATTTTCTACAGAATGAGTATAAAGCTAAAACCTAGAAGTGTAAATTGGAGATACGATAGCTATCACGCTCCACAGATTGTATACAGCATTATATATGCGGTTTATATATTTTGCTTACGTATTTCATTTTTCCAAAAGTGCTTATTATTTACTTTATCGTTTTGATTTTAAATCTAGTGATGATATCTTGACAATAGTAAGATATTACGTTTATGTATATATCTGTTTCCTATTTGTGATTATTATTTTCTTTACTGATTATGATTTTAAATCCAGTACTGATAGCTTGACAATAGTGATGGTTCTATGTTTTTTCTACATGAAAATCCTACTCTGATTTGCTGATTAATACATTTCTACTTTGTTGTATAGAGCGAGAATGATGCTGAGAGTGGTAGTAGTGTTGTTAGCCATAACCTTCGCTTTCGTCACAGTTCACGCAACCTGGAATTATGATTCACACGGCTCGATTCATTCAGGCGGCACTTTGAGTAAGTAGATACGTTTTCAACAGAAACAAAATTCGTCAAATATTGCTTTCTTTTGTACATCAAAGTACCAGGTCTCCAAGACATTTTAGTGATGTGCGCGATTTGATGTTAACCAGTACTCCTCTTAATTTTGTTTATATATCAAGGAGATTTACGCATATTCAATTCTCTTTAATCAGTACTTTAGACCAATTTGAATGTGCACCTATTTGTCCACTAGTACCAAAGGTGATTCTCAGAAGGATGAAACAGCTCTATGGTGCAATGTAGTTCGTTTTTGGCATACCCTTTTAGAACAAATGTTATTGGAAATTGGTCAAACTGTAAGACATTAATGCTCAACTATGTTTCGAAGATGACTTGGGTAAAGCCGCATTGAATCACAGACATTGTGACGTAAAGGTTACAATATATTGCCTAACACAGAGGTGTGGTATAAACGTTACATCACAGACTCGTCCCCGTCTATTTATGTATTTCTTCATGCGTTTCGCATTATTTAGATATGGACTGTTTCGGTTATTTAAGCCGTACCACTACGATGTTATGGACAAATAAGCTGTTTCTACTTTCGCATTATGCTACCAGACCACCAACACGAATACAAAAAAAGGTCAACATTTAACTAAGGGATAAAGGTTATAACAAAACCTTCAACAGTGCATGATCCTACATACTGAAAGTTTGGCAATTACACAGAACGGTGTGTTGCTGTATGCCAAGATACCGCCTAAATCACGATTGACACGTTGACGGGAAGAGTTTGGGGATGCTTCACTACCAACGTTTCAGACAGTACATCACATATCATGTCAGAGGGGATAAGAAAGAAACACATAAAACATATTATCTTTGTACTGTTATATTACAGCTTGTAGCAAATTCTTTCATTGCTGAATCCTATGTCATCAATACAGATCATTGGCACAGGCGGCACTTCTACCGTCTTGGATATTACGGACACAGAATACGTCCTCATTACAGATATCGGTATAGAAGAAGGAGGTCCCGAGGTTGGTTTGGATAATCACAAAGCACACTCTCCGGGTAAGTTCCTCTCTGCGTCATATATAATCAAAATATAAAAAGCAGTAATTGTATATCACATTTGTAAAGTGCCTTTTATTATTTGCAAGGCGCATTANGATTCAAAATATAAAAAGCAGTAATTGTACATCACATTTGTAAAGTGCCTTTAATTATTTGCAAAGCGCATTATCAGATACACGGTACTGAGCACATCACAGTCATGTTGTAATGTGTTCATTAGGCAATAACCGCACAACAGACATATGCTACAGACCACACCATGACATGTACTACTGAACACGCATTAGACATAAGTAGCTAATATACAACAAACATACTGTAAGAACACAGAGTGGGCATAGTTACAGTTGTTTGTAATACAACAGATACATAGTACTGAGCATACAACAGACATACGTTAATGAACATACGCCATATACGCGATAGTGAGCATAAAACAGACAAACGGTACTGAGCACATTTTGCAATTATCTTACACGTCTAACTTATCACTTAACTAGTATATCTACTCTTCTGATTGTAACGTCGCACATCCATTTTAGGTGTGATTTAAGAAGACCCCTCTGTGTACCATTAAACAAACCCCTCCTTAATATCATTTTTAAATACGACATTAATCATATAACAATATTTCTCGTTGTAATCTGTACAGTCAATCTAATCAGGAAGTCAGATAGCATGTATTTCATATACACTTTTTCTATATTTCCTCCTTTGGTTTAAAATTAATACAGTTCTGATATCGCACAACACACTACTACCGCACATAGCACGCACAACTGTGCGATTTATCTCATTTGATCGCCCTGTTGTGCAATAAAAACGCGCACGTGTATGCATTATGCATATATACGAGTTGTGAACACACAAGGGGAAGGTAGTCGGTGATGTCTTTGTGATTGTATGTCGATTAGTTAATGCAACAAGATCACGATTATTGATTTATTTATTCATACTCATTTTGTTTGTATTTTCAGATCCTGTTTCTTAGATACTTTCTCAATAACCAACATCTGCATGCAGGTTCTGCAAATTAAAAGGAATGCAGTCATTGAACATTGTTCTATTTGTTTTGCTTTAAATAAAAGTGTGCAATGTCAATTGCTTTAAAGATTTGTTTCTATTTCTGGTTTTCAAACTCGGTTTTTATAAAAGGAAATCGGACGTTATTTTTGTCTTTAACGGGAGAAGTAATAATCAAAACTTCCTTTTCGTGCAGGACTTCCCTCGCTAACAAATAATACTCCGTTTGGTGAAATGCAATAAGGACTTGCATATAATTTACGTACATTGTAGCAGCATTTTGAACGTAAAAACCCCCCAACAAAACCATGCCAGCGAAAGTGTAATATGGACCAACAAAAACGGGAAAACCAGAGCTTCAACATAACCACAATTCCAACTCCAACTCGATTAAACTAGGGCTTAATGTTAACAAATTACAGGTTTACACGGTACCCCACATACAAAAATAATAAGACCCGGTGTTCCAGAAAGACAAGCGTATCCTGCTTCATTGACGGTACCCGCTATGTTACTCTTGTCACGTCCACATTTTGAGAATTTGGTTTATGACATCAAGCACACAAATAACCCTAATGAGCATAGTTAATAAAATAGACATCTTTACCATACACAGAAATAAAAGAAAAACTTTGAGATTATGACAGTGACCATAAAACCTTTCCGTATTCTTCATCAGTCTGCATCTTTCGAAAGCTTGCAGTGAAAGTTTGTCCGTGAGTATTCGACATCTATCACGGACGTCATGATATTCGGTACAAGCTCGTGAATATCGAATTAACTGCGACATGTAAAGATATTATCACCATAGATGTTACAGTCATCATCATTTTAATATCTTGTCCAACTCGTTAAGACAATTTCATACCACTACAGTCGGTCTCATTTCATTTCAACAACCTTTATTGACAAAGTTGATACAAGTCAATTGGATGGAATAACATGCAAAGCCTATATACATTCTCCCCAGCGGTGGCTTAAGTAACGGATTCTGTTGTTTTGGATTTGATTTAATTAAAACATCAATTTTGAAATGAAAATGATAAACACAAAAGTTAAAGGGATGTTACTCCTTCTTAATTAACATAACTGAAATACAAATACATTCAAACTTCTCACATTTCACACAAAACACGTCCACAGCTATTATTTATTTTTTATAACATTTTACAATGTATATAAGCTATATAGCTATCAAATCACACAGATATTGGCTGACATTGACCAAACGTCCATGTGCAAATATATACACAGGTCACAGTCGCCAAAACTGTTAAGCTATTGTAATTTTATATGCAAACAGATAGCTAGTCTATGTGTAATTCAATGTATGAGATTGAAACTGTAAAACAAGACAGATTAAACAAATCGTACAGCAAACAAACATGCTCAGCTGAAAACTCCTATGTCCGTAATAGAATACCATTTATAGAAAAAAAGGTAAAGTTGAAAAGGGATCTTTTCAAGAAATTTTACTTCTTTGTTGAGTATAATTGAAATAGGAATAGAAAAGTATAAAAGTAAAAAGTCATGGCTGGTTAGATCATATAGAGATTAAAACGCCTGGATTTACCAATAAATAGCTGTACATCATTAAGTAACTGTCTGTTTGTTAGTCCATCACAATCAGGACAGCCTTGTAGAAAAATGTTTGTATCAATATGGTTATGATTTCCATAATTATCAACAGAAGTAAATAAAGTAAGTCTGAGATCATTATACAATGGACATTCAAGAAAATAATGGAAAACTGTTTCATATTCAAAAGAGCAAGCACAAGAGGGACAGTCAGTTAAATGGTCATTGAATAAATCAAAATTTTAATTGCTACAAATTTTTTTTAACTTGACAAAGAATAATATTGGCCTTCTATTACAGTCGGTTTACAACTACACATTTACGTTCGCTTTTAACCTCTGTTTGTTCTTATCTATATTTAAAAGGACAGGTATACTTTTTGTCTATCAGGGTTTCCTTCTCGACGCTGACATAGAAATATTAAATGACATGCTTTAAATATGCACACCTTATTTGGGCAATGCAACCAAATGAATATGTTTTCTTAGTAAAATGTATCGTACTACAGAACAGATCTGTGTGTAATTAACACAATCATATCAAGTGATGTTATATTCAAGGTTGCCGTTTTGTTGACTCCTGCCCATCGTAGGCGTCAACGATCTACTATTCATCTTAATCAACTTTACAATTTCTTAATTAACTCAGTAATGTGCTCACTGCTGGATGTTGCTATAACGAGAGGACTATATAGGCAATGTTGTGCAATCTGAGTTATTTGTCAATAACATATTGTGAAATTGAAATAATTAAAATTAAATCTTAAAGAGTATTTGCCGGTTAAACTTGGTAAATAAAATCATATAAAAACCAATAATGTTTAATCATTGCTACAAACTTTCTCTGATTGTAATGTATGACCTATATAACGTCGTTACTGCTGTAACATTTTATGTCACAATTACATATATTACTTACTAGAAAATTACTTTAGTTATACACGTCTGCTTTGTATTAGAAATACTCGCCCTGTAATCGAATACTAGTCTGTATTGATATCATATTTAGTAAACATATGCACGTCACCTTTTTCCTTCCAGGAGTTTTCCTATCCATTACGATGGCATGCAACTTATAACAAACTGATCCCATGTTTCTTGAGAACGAGGAAGTATTTTTTGTCAGAAAACTTCATTTGATAGCCCAATATTGCCTTCTCATCAGTTGTAAAAATTTGATAAACTAAAAATAACATTTATTTGTACCATTTATGATTAAGTCACGTTTCCTACACTTATCCCGACAATTGAAGAATTCACTTTTATTGTCACCGTTCAAAACATCTCTTAGCAAAAGGTCTATGTCTTAATGTATTCACGACTTCAAAAATGTGTTGTTTTTTAAATTTTAACTGAGAACCCCTCTCAGCTGTCCGCCAAATTTTAGTATACACTACTAATTTTATAAAATGTATGGATAACAGTCAGAATTAAAAAATATATATAAATCATTTTTTAGTCATGCAACTTTTGTTTATAAATAATTATTGTATAACTTACAACAGACCCGTATGTTCCTTTGTTCATAGCACATCGTGGAATAACGCTCATTATGACGTAATAATGAAGGCAGTCGACATGATGTCATAACACTTTAACATATATTACGATAATACATAGTTGTTTCTAAATAGCGATATGGAATACTTGAGAATGGTTTGAGAATCCATTTGGTTTCGCAATTATTAGCATACATATTTGAAAATGTTAAACAGAGACCTAATATAATAAAGTATAACTGATAAAGGGGTATATCATAAAAAATTGGCATATCATAACATATAACAAAGTTTGTAAGACATAACAAACTAAGAAGAAACTAAAATTTTGACGACATACGGTAAAAAAGGTTTTACCGTACAAGGAAAAAGATTTTGTTTTCTCTAACCAAACCATATGGCGATCAAAATACATGTGCATATTTTCATCGGAGCAAGTGCTAAAATACAGAATCCACATCGACATGTAAACATCGTAATTTGTTGGAAGCAGATGTTACCAAAGACAGAAGGAAAGTCTACGGAAACATTAGACTGTGGAGTGTTAAGATTCTGTCAAAAATTCCGACTGAAATTTGCATACCATGTAAAGTCGGTTGACAAGATTAGCGTACCCTTCGAACCGTTGTTTTTAATGATTTACAGTGTAAGAGACGGGCTTATACTTTTGTCTTTTAATTGTTACCTCTTGATGTTCATAGAGTAACATTTAATGACGTTCTATGGACATCATATTGATGCAAAGTCATATGCATTTAAAACAGAACAGATATGTGTTTGATTAACACATCCATCACGTGATGACTAATTCAGGGTTGCCGTCTAGGTTTTGTGACTCAATGTCTTGTACTTACGGGCGTCAACGGTCCTCTGTAAATGCTATAGTAGATATCCTATTCTGTAAATGTTTTATTTTTATATGTTATATCGCTGAAAGCATTTAAACTTTAATTAAAATATTGTCATTTTCTCAGAGCTCATCTTAAAATGCAATTGCAGTTACATTTTGTAAGTCCATTGAGTCATTAACACGAATGTAAACAACTGATAGACAAACTTGTGATAAGCAAAGCAATACTTGTACTTCAAAAATGACATGACTGTGTATACTAAGGGTAAGACACGAGAGCTTGTTGACTAAAAACTCATCCCTCATACATCATCTTCAGAAAAAAATTACAACAAAAACACCGTACAAGTAAAAGTTTACGTGTTTTATATAAAATCATTGTTTAAAGAGCACTGCATTGCGGTAAGTATTGTTATTTAGAACTTTGTTATTCGTGTCTATACTAAATTTTAATTGAGATCTACGTACAATGATGCATGTAAATAGAAAACCAGAACAGAGGAATACGTAGCACAAATCTATTTTAAGAACGATGATGTATATGTCTATAAAACTACGTAGTACATATATCTCTATAATAGTGTAGGATTGAGATGCATGCAGGAGATACCAGTAAACGATATAGCTTTGTGTGAATTTTAGGACACCGGAGACCAAAACAAACATCGTTTTCTGTCGCCGTCCGTCGTAGTTTCATCTCCAAAACAACTGAACCGAATTAATCAATTGAAATATCCAATGGCAAATGTGAACCACACTTGTGTGTATTATATATAGATTAACTAACCTTCGTCACATCGGTATACAGCTAAACGATACAAATGGCATACTCCGTCATAACGTGACAAAGGGAACAGTGGGTCTTGAAACGGTGCGACACGTTCAATACGTACTTTGTGTATAAAGCCAAACTTTGTTATACATATTTCCAAATCGATAAATCTTATATGGACTTAAATTCTTTTTCGCAACAAAACAACAGGTCAATACAAAATATAATTTCAACGAACATTTTGTTTTTGTGAGTTGAAATTGTAGTATTTTTTTATTTTTTTTTACAAATATTTATGGAAAACAACATAAGATTCCCGAAGTGTCAACAAAATGCAACTCAATCTAGGAATCGATTAACTTAGGGCAAAATATGAACAAAGGAAAGATTTACATAGGGACCATTGAAAAAGTACAATGGAATTAATTCCCTGTTGGCGAACTCCACTTTAATGTAAAAACGAATTCGAAGTGTATCCTTTTTCCCCTCAAACTTATTTGTGAATGATTGCACTTATATTTTAAGATAAACTTTTGAATCTGCTTGTTCTTCATTTGTGTTCTTTGTGTTGTTTTTGAGGTCCTTTTATGTTATCGCAATGACAATGTTTGACTCCCTATTTTGTAAATGTGTTAAGACGCGTTTGTGTATCTTTCTACTTTATTTATTTGCTATATCATTGGCTCTTCTATCAGCTCATGCCAACTGGTATCAGACTCCTTACGACACACTTAAGACCCATAGACAATCACAATGGTGTGTGTATGGTGTTTATATTTATATTTATTTCTAAGACTGAGTGGTTTAACTGAATTATTCTTTGGATATTGTATTGTTAATTAAAGTATCGGTACATATATTTATATTAACTACCCCTTCATTTTGTTTAGGATTTTATAAACCTAGCTAAAGTATTGGTATTTATATAAACATTAGCCTCCCCTTAATTTTGTTTTGGATACATAACTTAAGCACATTTGGGCCAGTGATCATGCAGCTCAATCAGTCTGCTATAGAAATAGTGCAATCTGAAGCCTAGGATTAACATCCTGGACTAGCCCTGCACTTTTTATTATATCTTGTTCATTTCATTTTTATTATAATGTTTTCATTAAAGTCACACAAGGTATGTTTTTTTCAGACTTTATAAGAATATTTCTTTGTGAAAGAGGGTATCAAATTGTAAATTTGGAGTTCCTGCCGCTACCTCGGGGGTTAGGATATATAAGGCTTCCAAGGGAAAATTGACGTATATTTCAAAAAAGAATATTTTTCAGATTTAGATGTACTAGTATCAAGTAGTGTTCATGGACAGAAAGGCCCCTAGATGTTTTATCAAATATGCCCCATAGTCATCAGGTCTTCCTTTGGGAGGGATATACATGTAGTTTACTATAGTTTATATAAGGAAGTGATACTTTTAGGCATATTTTGGTTTTACCTTTACAAGTTTATTACTAAAGGGTCATCTGTTGAAGGTTAAACACTTTGGGGTAGATTTTGTCCAATTCTTATATTTAATATTAAAGGATTTTAACCAAATTTGTTCTAAAGCATCTTTGGACAAGTTTGCATAGAGAGAGTGTGTTGATGTTTTTTTATTATACTTTTAACAAACAACTGGCAATATTTAGTTCTACAAACCTGATTTTATTATATAGTTGGTGCCCTATAGTAATCACAGTGTCTTTCTGCCTGTCCGTCAGCAATTTTGTTTCCGGAGATTATCTCGGGACTCCGAAAGGCCGAAATTTCTACAACTTCATAAAGTAATACAGTGTGATATATAAAGAAGTTCAAAGGGTCAGGAGTTTCACAATTTTATCAGGTTAAAGTCAATATAGCTGTTATTAAAATTGAACAGTGGGACTGTACTGTCAAAAACACATTACATGTATATGACCCTCAAAAGGCCAGATTTTGCATTTTGTTATGACATAATGAAACAAAATTGGTCATAATCAAACAAGATGTCAACTTACCAAATGTCAAGGTAATCACTGCAATGTACGCACACATTAGTGATGACCAAATATGCAAAAAACTGAGCAATCATAAATGCGAACGTGCTGTAATTCTTTAAACGCCTCTGTTTTGTTAAGGCTAAAACTGGCCAGACAAATGATCACTGTGACATATGTCGACAAATGTTTCAACAATGAATAACACTTCAATTCCATCCTACTTTAATATAAGTACAGTTGTGGTACCGCACAACGCACCAAACAATAGCGTGCGCACACCGTGCATACATCGTTCATACACCGTCCGCACATCGTCCACACATGGTGCGCACAACTGTGCGATTTAGCAATCGTTCGCCCCGGTGTGCGCTTCTCTTCGCACAACTGTGCGATTTGGTATCATTTGTAGATCAAAATTACGGAATGACAAAAATACGGAAGGCTTGTATGCGATAATGTACACTGTGTTTATATCTGTAATTTCTCATCACAATAATCAAGATTATACAATTTCACAATGCGTGTTACACAGTATTACAGCGACCGTTAGGCTGTCAAGAATGGGTTTGGCTCCAAGGTAACAGAACAGGTAAATAACAATTTTATGAGTGTCCGGAGTTTTACCTGACCAGTGCCTGACACACAGAGCTGATATGCGATACCGTTTGACCGTAATGAATAGTATTTGTTATTTGCATTCGTTTGCCTATAGCTCCCCTTCACCTGGATTTTCACACCCCCGGCCTTACCCGACGAGTTACGTAAGTGCCCCAGGCGGGGAGAAAACTACGGTCCAGGTACATGTACAAAGTGGTTATGTTTACCTGTATACGGGATTGTGTTGTAATTTTACATGTGTCGATTTAGTTTGTTTAAAAACACAGAAAACACAATTTCTAAATATAAGAATGTATAGACAGAAAGATAAGTTTATAGATGTTGCTAGAATATAGAAACATACGTAAACATCAAGTTTATATGTTTAAACACGAAACCGTATAAATTGTTAAGGCATTCCTCAATTTACACCAAGCACGATTGTTATCGCACAACGTCCGTCCATCGTGCGCACAGATGTGCGCAAGCAATGATCGTCCAGCTTTTTATCGTTCGCCCATCGTGCACACGCCGTTCACACACCGTGTACACATCGTGCGCACACCGCACATCGTGTAACGTTGTGCGATCCCACAACTGTATATGGTTACTTGATGGCATCTGTAAAAAGACTATCATCAACACTTTTGGCCCTGGCGTTGACAATATTTAATAATGCTGTATCACATGAATGTTTAACTCTAAAACCAGACTGGGATGAAACAATGAGTTCATTTAAATAGGTATGAACGTGTCTCTCTAGTACTTTAGATACAATTGGCAAGATAGGTCTAAAATGCTAATATTTGTGGAACTATCACTTTTAAATAAAGGAGTTACCCTTGCCATTTTCCACTGTTCAGAGAATGTACCTGTCTTAATGCTAAGATTTAAAATAAATGTTAGTGAAGGTGTTACCTCATAATTGAGGTAACAGTTTCATAATTGTTAATCTAAAACCGCTGGAATGGCTAAAAAAATATCATGTTATGGTAGTTAAATTACTACACATTAAAAAATCTACTTTATAAGTGCAGCGTCTGCACGTTCAATTATGTCGTTCTACGGTATCGCAATATTTAATAATATGAACAAGATGAGGATGTAAAACATGAAAAAATCGATTTGTGTCCTTTTCCATCTTTCCAGTATTAAAATGGAGAAAATTGGCCAATAAATATTTCATAAAAATAAGCAGACTCGACGCCATTTCGATAAACAAATATCTCGGAGAAATTTATGATGATATTGTCCTGAAAAAAGGTTTTATGAGCTATAATTAGAAAATGTCAGGAAAGAATTTGCATTTGCTTTACAACCAAATTTACGAACGAAGTTGTGACTAACAATTATGTTTGCACATGACACGAGTTGCCAGGCTTTTCAACATTGCTTCTGAATTATTATTTACACTAAAAGATAACAAATAAGCGATGTTACAAATAACACATACGCAATCTCATCTTCCGAATTACATCCCGTCAATATATCAAACTCTTTATCTTAATATGTCAGCCTATAAACCTTCAAGTGGCATTTATTTGTTATTTAATAATTTATGCTGCAAGTTGTTATTTCGAGATTAGCGGTTTTATATTACCACAGATCCGTTTATGTTGGACAGTTGTTCAATCTACTATACCTGTATTACATTACCTGGTGACCTGACATATCTTATCAGTGAATGTAAACAAAGGGGCACTACACCACAGTGTGTAAATAGCGAGCGCACTAGTACCGACACGTGTGATATTGGTTTGTGAAGGTACATGGGCCGAAGAATTAAACATAGGTGACACATGTGTAGGTCTGTTTCATTTCGACTGTAGAATGCAATGAAAGAAATAATAAATGATATGCATGACATTTAACGTGAATCGGTTACAATCTCTCTTTACATTTTAGGCAGAATATTTGCTTGCACAGTGAATAGCGATTCAAACATTACACCACACCGTACCGTTAACTGAAAGAATGAATATTTGACCATCAAGCAATTAATGCATAAAATATTCCCTTGATGATATCACTTATAGACGGGTAAAAATCACTCCTAACACAATCCTCTTTTAGAAGCTCTGATACTTAAGTACTGATTTAAAACTGCTACAGTAACTGCACAATGGTGTTTGACAATGTAAATGTATGTATGAGTGTGTGTCAATTTGGATCCGTCCATTTGCAAATAAAATATGGATATGGACGATATGTTTGTGTAGACGAACACACTTCAAATGAACAAACGTATCAAGTTTAGATCTTCGCCATACTGCAAGTGTATCCAGTGCATAAACACATATACAGACAAATCGGCTGATGGATTGCAGGTCATACCTTGGTGACTCGGCTGAACATCATTTCTCCTGGAATTTTGGTCGTTGGAATGATATTTTTGTATGAAAAAATAATGTTAAATTAAGTAGAGGTGATACGTGTATACGTCATTCACCTCATTTGTAATAGGGGAAGAGGAATGCAAGATACAGTTGATTAATTACAGATATGTAGTGATATTACAGATACGTAATGGGTGTGCAATGCAAATCATCAGCTATTACATTACTATTTTTACGGACTTGGAAATATTCTACCGTCCATTAATTAAACATAAAAATGAGTGATGCTTGCATGTGGTGTACGGAAAGTGTTGCATTAGTATTAAGGGATAATCAATTATACAAAACATCAGTATTGATATTTCAATTGGCAATGTTTATATCAGAATGATAATGCTATAGCCACAAGAGAAGGATTTCTATTACTTAAACATGTTTAGCATTGAAATGCATTTATCATTTTGAGTAAATTGCAGTAAACAAATCAAAATTCGGAGTTTATATCGGCTGGGGATACTCATACAGTTGATAATGTTTTCATGACCCAAAACATGTGTACTTAATTTGTTTTAAAATTCTTAACATTTCGCAGCAACGTGAAATTGCAAATAGAGCTTTAGTGTTGTTTCTGTTAATAGAAACGTGTCTTCTTCCATTATTAGCTACACTGACTTTAAATGCTGAACTAAGGGGAGATGCTTCAATATTTCAATACAAATTATGTTACATTACCAAATAGGAGAACTCTAAAGTGACCAACCGACATTACGCTTCACACATTCTTTACACGTTTGACCAACTGATGGAAATCACAGGATGACCAAATGGCGGTTTGTTTGTTGGTTGGTTGGTTTAGGTGTTTTCCATCTACAATCACTGACAAAGTCGGTGTTCGGTCGACGTGAGAAGGTAAGTTCCCGCTTACCAGGCCCTAGGATCACGCTCTGGGGTCGAACAGTTACTCATATGCGGACAGGCTGTCACAGCGGCTGCGGTCCACGGAACGACGTCCTTAGTGTTTAATGGTCAGAATCTCACCTGCCAGTCGTTATGCATTCAAGATGCTTTCATTAGGGGAAGGTATCGATAAAAAATACAGTATTTCATGATATAAGCTTGATTTTTGTATTTGTTTAGTAACGAATCGATACTAATCCTGTTTATCAGAAAAGATCATAGACGGGGAAAGGGCTTAGGCCTAAAACGATGAATAATAAATGAAGAGTTTGAGAAAGAGAAAAAACAAAGGCTATATACTATGTGATGTAGGGTTAAGATAGATTTGTTACCTGGCTTAAACATTGATCACAATAGAACCGAACTCCTTTCCTAATCAGCATATATCCATACATGTGTACAAGGTGTGGTTTGGACAAAAACATGCCAAAATTAGAGACTATAACAGAAAGAAGATGTTCGTCGTTGCAAATGAGTTACCCAAATTATCAAATTTCTATAACGATTATGGTAAATAATTGCATCAAAATAAATGAAATACATGTGTATGACATGTAAACTATAGAAAGTAAATAAAAAAAATATCTACACCATTGTAACAGAACATCATTATATCTTGTCTTGTTATCGTTCTTCTTATCTAGCAGAACATAACGATTATCATAACATGTTGGGTCTGACAGCGGGTAGTTTTATCTCCACGTAAAGGTAGCTCCTTCTATCACAGTGTAGTCAATATTGTTCGCGTGGTCACGGAGAGGTGTCTACAACGTTTGCTAAATATAGAGAGGGTAAATATGGCGACAATAGTGAAGAGGATAGCATATTCACCTATACGTAGCTTTCTACCTGGTGCACGTTACCATAACGTTAGAGTGGGTGTTTTATCCAGTGTCCTTAGCAAGCAAACTTCCAAACACTATGTAAGTATATACGTGCTGGATGAAGTTAAAATGACGCTTGTACATGTATCCTAGTTTATGTAGCCTAACTGAGGCCAATAGGTCAACTCGTACAGCCGTCCGCCAGTCAAAGTCGTTTGCTATATATTCACGGGCAGCGGCTATCAGTAATGTTTACCTATGGAGACGGAGTAATCGACACCTTTTTCTTTGGCGTTGAAGGAGTTTGTTAAGGCAACATATCAAAACCTATCTTAACATATATGATTTATGAATTAAATGTTTTGGTCTTGAGATGTGTGATGATACATGTATACACATTGAACTTTGACTAAATACATTTTCTCTGTATTATAATCGTCGTGAAATGGGATGTAAGATAGAAATTTCCTACATCCCTTTCTTACCCTGGGCTGCTCTATCTTACACACAGGGAAATGAGAGAAATAGCTATTCTACATCATAGATGTAAGGGCACGGCTACATAAACAGGTACACTATGTGATTTATATTCACATGGAGCATACAAGTTATTTGAAGCCGAGTCACAGTATGTACGTGACGCGAACGCAGGAAAACTAAATACAATTGCTTGCCGCGTGTTTGGCTAAACCGTTACGAAGAGAAATATAATACGTTGTCTTGTTTACCTCTACGTTGAACACCGAATGACAAATACAACACTGGGTTTCAAGATGTACAGGTTGATAAATAAAATAACCACGTTTTGGTTTTTACTATCCCGGTTTTCCCTTCATTGGACGTTACCTTACGTGAAGTTGACTAACATTTACTTTGTGAGAGTTGTCAATGGAGAAGAATCTTGTCCTTCTTGAACACCTGGTTTTACTCCCCTCATACATTTCCCACCTTCTAAATACTTTTTCTGTCTATATGTAACCCTAGATTAAACATTACAAGGTTTGAATTACCGTTTTGTTGCCATTTCGTGTTTTTTTTATATGATAAAAATTAGTTTGAGGTGTATTCTGATAGTAGAATAAGGTAGTCCAGTGAATAAGGTTATGCTAAGAAGATGAATGTGGATGTGTTTGTCATTACACGCTTTGGTTACAGTAGACCATGCCGTTTAGCTTATCAGAGGAAACCGTGAAGTCTATTTTGTCTACAAAGGTATACTATACACACATTATCTTAAATATGACCCGTACAGGTAAATTCGGCAGCTATATATGTATATCTAGTTTAAATGTAAACATAGTCCACACTGAAGCACTAGTGTATACCTTTAGTACCTTTGTGACAGATATTGGGGATACTATACTTTGTAATATTGTATTTTGGATAAAGATGTTTATATCTCCTATTTATTTTTGGAAACACAAAATTTCATGTATCCTACTGTAACCTACACCTTACATGTGATATATATTTAGACTTAAGTGACCGTTGGGTGACCCTTATGATCTGCAGACAATATTTTCATGAGACCTTAAAATGATATAAAGCAAACAAACACATTCGACCAACCTTCTAATGCCAGTTACACAACAACCTACCCGACGAGATTACTGTTCAACATTAATATAGCTTGAAATTTATTTGGCAAGCTAAACAAGTAGATATGTCAATTGAATTTGGACTAATGAATATATGCGCAGATTCTTACAAAAAATATTCAAATCTCGTTAAATCAATGAAAAGAAAACTACTGCGTTTTATTTGCATTAAAATCTAATTAAATGTAAATTAATTAAAGAAACAAATATGCATGTGCGTATTTTTGTCAATTTCAAAGTGTGACTTAAGTTTGTGATAAATTCATATTCTCATAAAATGTTGATAATGATGCGCGCTGAGAAGATTTACCGCATCATCAATATCCAGGTGCTTCGCTCACTTTCGCTCTCTGCACCTCTGGCTCTGGAATATGTCATAGCAAAATTGAAGGCACGGAAATAGCTGTTTGATTGGTCTCAGGTAAAAAATAACTGACCAATCGCTAGGCTGATACATGTCCTTTGAAGATTACAAAGGAGCGACACTCGACTTCAAAGCCTGTCATCTTTTACCGTTACGTGACCGCGAGATTCTTTTGATGTACATCACAGGATCGAACTGGTTTTCTTGTCTCAACAAGGTGGTACACCCTGATCCTTCAATTTTGCTATGACATATTCCAGAGGTTCAGAGATCGAAAGTGAGCGAAACCCCTGGATATCGGGGATGGATTTACCGAAGCATTGTTAATGTCGTCTCTCATAAAGACCAGGTGTATGATTAAGAATGTATGTCCAGGTAGAAAGAGCTGGTAAGTATATATAAACATCGAATATTGCAATCTGTTGTCAAAAACCACGATAAACAGAAACATTTAAATACCCATTTCTCTAAATATACATATTGTGGTGATAAATGATGTTCAAGAACAACTATACATTACTGCAAGGTTTCGTTTTTGTACGCTGTTTCTGTCCCCCGTTATGACATACACTGTATGCTGACACCTATCTACCCTATGTTTTCGGTGTTCTATACTTCGGTATCTGTAGGTTGATCGGTGTCATATGACAATGGCGGCTGCTATGCACCATATCTGATTTATATCCCTTAAAATATAATATCATTTCGTTAAATAGCAAACGCATGTTCCAACTTATACATGTTTTAATCACTTTTGTTGGTCCGGACATTAGCGCGCGTTGGTCTAAATTTGTGGTTACCTGGATGAAACCTAAGTGACCGCTACATGGTACTGACAATACATAACCGTGCAATGTTGATAGCCTGCCTGGTGACTTCATAATAGTTATGGTATTATACTTTTAAGGTTTGATACCACTGACCTTTTTCTGAAAATCGTTTTTTTCTGGTTTGCTTGTGTTTAACGTCCTAATTACAGCTATGGTCATTCAAGGACATGTCAGGTTTTAGTGGTAGAGGGAAGCCAGAATTCCCGGAGAAAAACCACCGACCGACGGCCAGTACCTGGCGGCTGTCCCACTTAGGTCTCGAACCCTCGAACCAATGCTAGAGAGTTAGTGGTAAAAGATTGTCAGACGCCTTAACCGCTTGGCCACCGCGGCCCCTTCGCTTTTCTTATCCATGATACATAAACCTTGTTTAGTTAATTAGTGTTTATTTTGGTTATTGTTCTAATGTTAAATACAAGTAACACTATTTGCAGTTTTCGTTTTACAGCGAATAATAATGATATATTCAAAACATGCCCTGTTTATAGAAATCTGATTGGTTATTCTGTTTTGTTTAGATATTTCGGCATTCACTTTGTACTTCATCAGGAGTGTCGACCGATCCAACACCGAAAGTCCAAAGTACAACAAAAAAGAGGCAAGATTGATATACAGTTGTATTCAACAAAAGAAATCAAGGGTCTTCTAAACAAATCAAATTGATAATTATGCGTTCTTTTATGAACTACATTGAAACGTTATATGAACGTGAATACAATGTTCTCCTTGCATTTTAATTTCTCATGGTCAAGTCTGTATACAGATATCACCTTCGGTAAATCCATATGGTGGCCTCTTCCAACAGGTGATTCTGTGCTAAATATAACTTTTATGAAGCTATACCAGTTCCGTTGAATAATGTCTCTTAAACGAAGAGTTCATCTGAGCAAGTATGACTGTATTGATTTTATTATTGTTAAAAATCGGCAGGAACCTCCTTGCATACAGAAATGACACATTCTATAAAAGAGATTGTAATGAAAAGATAAACGTATGTGCATTTTACAAACTTCCAATGGTTCAAATATTTGTACTGCAATTGCTTACCTTTGTCTTCTGAACAGCATTATAATATGTTTTAATTGAAACTCAATAAGTATCAAATCCTTTTATGAAAGACTCTATATTGTTGAATAATAATTGTTCTTAGTAAGTTTACCTTAAGACATTTCTTACTTTAGGATTTTTGAAATATTTGACTAATTCATATTCTGGTAAAAGGATATAGGTCGGTTCTACATTAGGATGAACTTTGATTGATTTATGTTTCAGTTAGGCGATTATAGACAGGTTACTACATTACAAAACTTTCGATTTATCTACAGAGATTACAATGTTGGTGTGCTTGGTGCTGGACGGATAGCGTCTTCAGTTCACATCAGGAACATTTTGAAGAATAGGCGTTTAAATCTAAAGTGGATCCTAGATGACTCCCCAGCTGCTGTATCAAGCTGCAAGGATCTCCTAAATCTACACAACACTCCATTTTACACTAGCGATGACCGGGAATCACTTTTAAGTGATGAAAGGTATAAGTTAAATGAAATAGCACATTTTCTTTTCAATAGACGTTATTGTCTCACTAACTCGTACAGTTCATTATTAGGAACCATTTTTCCTCAGTTTCAAAATATGAATACAATGTTAATAGTATGTTTGTATATCTAATTAGGATCTAACCTTGGTACATGCATCATTTGTTGTTCACTGGATAACGTACCGATAACGTATCACCCTATTGGTTAAAGTTATGCTTTCAGAATTTTAAATGAAGGTATACGTTCTACAAAAACCGGCGTTCCAGAAGTGACACTACATGATGTAGAAAAAAACACCAAGCAAACAAAATATCAAGTATTGTAATACATATTTACTTTGGTCATTTTAATGTCTCCTTTAAGAAGGACATAGAAGAAAACTACAGATTCTACAGGCGGACCAAAATGTGTGGTCCTGTACAATAAACCATCATTCAGTGAGATACAGCAGACCGATTCGGACCTAATGTCCCTGAAATTCTATAGAAAAATATGTACTACTGGCAAATATTCGAAAGCGCTACAAAAATCCGAATACAATCTTCTCCTTCAGATGTGGGAATAATATACAAATTCCACTTTTGTGTAAAATCATAACACTGCAAGAGGGGTTTCTGTTTCTATTTATAGAGTTTAAATTCAAGGTTACAACTGACGTGTTTGCCGGAAAAAGTACACGTCTGCTTGTTGTGTATTTTTCTAGAAAATCATACAATATTACATTTTATAAGTAATACAAGTGTATACAACAAATATATGTTCACAGCTAATATCTTTTAACTATATTAGTGATTTGCACCAATGTTTTACTTTACAGTCTGGACGCCGTATTTGTTTTTACACCAACAGACACTCATGCTGATTATATATGCGAAAGCCTCAGCAGAGGTAAGAATACATACCTATCAATTAAGACATTGAACTGAGCCTTATTTCTCTCTTTCTAAGTTCATCAATAATTTTGACAATCTACATAATTATCTCTCACTCAAACGGTTTCAGATTACATTGTTCATTTATTCATTTTATCACACACGATAACATGGACGGATAGAAACCGAAATACAAATGACTGACACACAGACAGACAGACAGACAGAAAAAGACAGAAATATAAAGGACAGACAGACAAACTGACAGTGAAGCGGATGAATATATTTAAAACAATCGTATTCAGGTTTCCTAATTGCTGTCGCACAAACGTGTACGTTAGTATCGTTACAAAATAGCTGATCACATTGATATTAAGATACCTTTAAACAAGAGTTATCTTTCTTTAGGCCTTTAGTAACACAGAGATGTCCTAAATGTTTTACACAACCAATAACATTTCCTATGTGACGTTTCGATGACTAGTACGATATGTACACTGTCACCTTCATCAGACAAATGACCAAGAAAACGTATGCACGCAAAGGTGTAAAATGTGTACGAGTTGTCCATAAAATCGATGTCGATTTCGGCTACGCTGGAAACGTATGTACAATAGTTGTTATATATGTACCGAAATGACGCAATTCAGCTACGCTTTGTTAACACTTGGTCATAGATGTGCGAGAGTCTTTGAACCCCAAGGCGGAACCCAAATCGCCTTCAAGTCTCTCCGATATACGACGTGTCACAGTTTATTGGAGAGACTGGAAGGCGATTTGGGGTCCGCCTTAGTGAACATCGGAAAGATACAGATACCCAAGAAGGTAGGAAATTCACCAGATCCGAAAGAAAACAGTCGGAGTCCCAGATAGATAAATCGGCAATCACAGACCATGCCACACAGAAAAACCATGTGATTGACTGGGATAACTCCAAAGTTTTGGACAGAGAAAGCAATCTGTTCAAGCAACAGATAAAGGAAGCCATCTGGATACGCCGCAGTGGGCCAGTTTTAAATCGAGACGAGGGGGTTCAAAGACTCTCGCACATCTATGACCAAGTGTTATCAAAGCGTAGCTGAATTGCGTCATTTCGGTACATATATTACAACTCTTGTACATCGACATCGATTTTATGGACAACTTGTACAACCGTTCAGCACAAAATTATATTCGGGATCAAACGCAAGATAGTTCCAAGAACCAACACATGCATAAGTATTCTGGTAAATGTTAGGTTTACAGGGAGTGTAGATCAAAATTACATGTCAAATCTTAGTAATGTCGTTTAGCAATCCAAGTGGTGTAATTGTATTATATCTTTATCAATTAATATGAAAACACGTTTATTGAGTNCCAGTGTACGAGTTGTCCATAAAATCGATGTCGAGAGTCTTTGAACCCCATTCGTCTCGATTTTAAACTGGCCCACTGCGGCGTATCCAGATGGCTCCTTTATCTGCCGCTTGAACATATTGCTCTCTCTGTACAAAACTATATACGACGCGTCAGAGTTTATTGGAGAGACTTGAAGGCGATTTGGGGTCCGCCTAAGTGAACACCGGAACGATACAGAAACCCGAGAAGGTAGGAAATTCACCAGATCCGAAAGAAAACAGTCGGAGTCCCAGATAAATAAATCGGCAATCACAGACCATGCCAAACAGAAAAACCATGTGATTGACTGGGATAACTCCAAAGTTTTGGACAGAGAGAGCCATCTGTTCAAGCAGCAGATAAAGGCAGCGTCATTTCGGTACATTTATAACAACTATTGTACAAACGTTTCCAGCGTAGCAGAAATCGACATCGATTTTATGGACAACTCGTTCACATTTTACACCTTTGTGTGCATACGCTTTCTTGGTCATTTGTCTGATGAAGGTGACAGTGTACATATCGTACTAGTCATTAAAACGTCACATAGAAACTTGTATTGGTTGTGTAAAAAAACCCTTCTCATAATCCATACTTACCAACCTGAAGAAAATGTTTAGAAAAAATTGCTGGAAAGGGTTTCAAATTTTGATTTTCTGCTTCGACACACTACGTTTTAATAAATGGTTCAATAATTCGTACATCTAAATATTCAAATGCATATAGTATATGTTACTAGCATGGTTCTGTTATTTGCACAAGGACAACTCTAGGCAATGTAATTGTTTAGAGTAAACATTTGCTCACATCAACATATGAATAACCGTTCAGCACAAAATTCTATTCGGTATCAAACGCAAGATAGTTCCAAGAACCAACACATGCATAAATATTCTGGTAAAATGTTAGGTTTACAGGGAATGTAGATCAAAATTACATATCAAATCTTAGTAAGTGGAAGTGGAATAGCAAATGGAATCAGGTCTGATTACATTTAAAATGATATCGTAGACATTTTTAAGAATATAAAAAATGAAATTTCTGAGAATCATGAAGGTAGCATTATACAAATATTTAATGGTACCGTGCCACTACCTATATCTCGTTTTTTGCTTATCAGTAGGATACAAATTATTTTTTGCATAACAAGTATAAAAAAATCACTAATTTAATTTACTTTCATGCCGTTAAGATTTCGAGAATTTTCAAAATACCAAGCATGCCCAAATTAGACCCCATTAAAATGACGATATTTCGTGTCAAATTTGGCACGGTTCTCCTCAAACTACGATCATATTTTGATGATTATAATTTATAAGCGAATGATAATGTCGTTTAGCAATCCAAGTGGTGTAGTTGTATTATATCTTTATCAATTAATATGAAAACACGTTTATTGAGTGTGAACCCCTGACCCTGTCGAACATATAGTATTGTGTAAACATTACCTTTGACCCAATCGAACTCATAGTCACCACTTTTTGTAATCGGCTCTCGTGACATACCGTGCATTCGCTTTTTAATAATTGTTATAATACAAAAAATATATAGAGCCTTATATCATTTGAAAAAAATACTCGTCAACATTTTGCAATAAATGAATAATATTATTCCTACAGTGACAGTTGTATATATAGCAGATAAAAAAGCATACATTTAGTTGATACTGACGTAAACATGACTGCAACCCTGCGCTTGGTGAGATAGGTACCATTCTGGGAAAGGCTTCGCTTGCTAATACTTAAAATAAATACAAATCATTATAATTTTAAATATTTTCAAAACAATATACTTATTATATTTATTTGAAATTTGTTGACTTTTATTTTAACTGCAGTATTTCCGACAGATTGCGGCACGGTTATTTCAACTATAAGAAATACAAAATAACGCATCCGACGTGAATAATTCGATTGATAACTTGAATTGTGATTTTTCAATATTAAACATCCAGGAAAGGCCGTTATGACGGAGAAACCCTGTGGCGAAACATACGCTGACATAAAAAGGTGCTACGACATGGCCGAACGCGTTAATAAACCTCTTCTCACAGGATTTCAGAGGTGGGTTTATAATGGACTTATTTCCTTTCGTTTCTTTATACATTATATCATCCTCGATATCCAGGAGTTACGCTCACTTTCGCTTTCTACACCCCTGGAAAATGTCATAGAAAAAATTGAAAGCACGAAGATAGCTGTTTAATTGATCTCAGGTAAAAAAAAAACCAGACCAAACGCTAGGCTGATACCTGTCCTTTGAAGATCGCAAAGGAGAGACGCCCGACTTTAAAGCCTGTCAACTTTTACCGTTACGTGACCGCGAGATTCTTTTGATATATATCAAAGGATCGAACTAGTCTTATTGTCTCATCAACAAGGTGGCGCACACTGAGCCTTTAATTTTGCTATGACATATACCAGGGGTGTAGAGAGCGAAAGTGAGTGTAACCCCTGGATATCGAGGATGACAGTATATACTCAGCAACAAAGTCAAGTTAAACACTACCTTACGAAGATAAATGGATCATTGGTGTTGAAATGCTATTTTATTTGTTTTACACGCCGTATCATGATATTTATAAAAACATGATCGACTGTTTGTAATACTGTTATACTTTTTCTTATGTCGTATGTCGTATAGCGATATTTATAATATAATAATTGGCTGCTTGTAACACTCTTCTATCTGTTTTGCACATATCGTGATAATTATAAAAGAACTATTGGCTGTTTGTAATACAATGTACTGTTTGACTTGCAATTGTTTTACACGTTCTAAAGTGATATTTAGAATATAATTATTGGTTGTCTGTATTACAATTCTGCTTGTTTTACACGTCGTATAGTGATATTTATAAAATAATTATTGGCTTTTTTATCCTGTTTTATTTGTTCTATAGGAGATTCGACAGAACGTTCCGTGATGTGTTTCAGTCCACAAGAGATAAAGCACTTGGAGACTTAAAATTCATGAGAGTTACCGGTCGAGACTCACCTAGACCGTCATACGAGTTTTTAAGAAATACAGGTTATAAACCTATGATGGTTATCTTTTTCAATAACTGAGGTTCGTGATATCACAAAAGATAAAAAAAAATATATATATCCATTCCTTTGAGACGATACTAAATAATAGGGAAAACGGTATGGATTTAAACGAAAACAAGAAGTAATCATCCAAATGCTAGATTGTCAATCTTTTAGTCATATTTACATACATCTCTGTATAAAACGCGCCACTGAAAAGAATTTAAATGATCGCGATCTTATTGGCATTTGTTCATTGATTATTTTACATTCTTGCTACACATCTAAGGTTATATGTCCGCTACTAATTATGCTTGTAAGTTATGACATTCATTCAGGTGACAGTGTTAATATTCCTTAGTACAGTTGTACCATCATCTGCAAATTCCTTCGCCAATTTTCTTTGTGCGTTTGTTTACATGTTGTCGAAAAAGGCAATTTGAAACAGAAACAGATTGGAAGGATGACGTGGTCACTCAAATGTCCTTTAGTGTACTATGTAACGGGAACGTTAAAACCTGAACACGGGTTCAGAAGACTTTCTGTCGTTAAGATGTCTACCCAAATGACAAATAAAGCTAATATCGAAGACACCTTTAGGATGGGGAAATGTTCCCTAAATGTCGCAATTGACTCGGTACTCACGAGTTTGCTCTAACTACCATGACTTCCGTGATAGATGTCAAATGCTAAAAGTTAAACTTCAACGCGGGCTTTCCAATAATGAAGGTTGACGAGGACTATGAACAAGTTTTATAGTCGCCATAAGCATATCGCAGGGAAATGCTATTTCTATGTGTGTTATGAATATATGACACATAGCTATTTCTTAATCTAAGTTAAAGCATATTTGAAAAATCGGGGTTATCTCTTATCAATTATCAATCAGTACACAGGCTTGTATGACTTACCCGTGTTATGTTTTAAACATTTAATAAGACTGAAATGCTATCACGCGTCATTAAATCAGCTTCACCTGTTCTATTAAAAAAAGGATAGCAGAAATAGGTCAATAAGTTATCCATCAATTTCATGAACATGACTGCAATTACGAGTTTAAGCTAAATATAGACGTTAGACACTAACGGTAGTCTAGTGGAGGCACGGTAGTCTAGTGGTAGGGTGCCGGGCTCGTGACCGAATGGTTGTGGGTTTGAGTAACGTTAACGTCACGGCACTGTGTTTTATCTTTGAACAATATACTGTACTCCGCTTGTTCCAGTCTGTACTAAGCTGCAAATGAGTATGTAGTTGGGCAGTGCTAGAAATGTTGAATGCTAGCTGTGAAAGCCGAAATGACATCACCGGTTGTATGCTCCCCGGGGAGTTGAGTAAGATATTGGCTGGTTTCAAAGGCCCTATAACAACGGATAATAATGTGTGAACTGCTTTGAGATGACTTACGAACTAGTTTGTGATAAAGCGGTATATAAGAACCTCGAATTATTATTATTATATTATTATCATTAAAAAAGAATAGCTTTCATTACGATATTTGCTTCATTTCAGATATGGGAGGATGTAACATAATATCTGACATGGCCGTCCACGACATAGATATGACTGTTTGGCTGACGTCCGCAGAGAGACCAATATCTGTATATACAATGAGTCATATGCATGATCCAATCATGAAAGAGATAGGTCAGCCTGATTCTGCTACCTTGGCGCTGAAGTACGGAAGCGGATTAATGGCCATAATAGATTCGGATAGATACGCTCCGTATGGCTACGATATGAGAGTAGAGGTAGGTTAAACTGGGTTGAATGAAAATGAGTATAACCGAAATCCAGGTTGTGACCATTAACATAAAAAAAAATTGAAAAGCTATTTTCAGTAATTAGGGTGGCGCAGTGGATAGCGCACTTACCTTTCACCAAGGCGGCCGGGGTTCGATTCCTCGACAGGATCTGAAAAGGTTTGGGTCACCTGCCCGACCTCGTGTGGTTTTTCCGGGTATTCCGGTTTCCTCCAACGATAAGACCCCCCGCGCGCTAACATCCGGGCCAACAAGAGTTATTAGTACAAGTTGTAAAAACTTGTTACATAATTGTTGTAAAATAGATGAAGTTCATTTTAATATATTTTTTTAGTAAATGTAGCTAAATATAGTTCTACAAAATTAATGTTTACCTGTGGTTCAAATCAAACATTATGCAGATTTTCGGGGCCGAGGGAATGGCGCTGGCTGAAAATCCTAGAGAGTCTGCTTCCGTGATTGACGTTCAAAATGGTGGCAAACTAAACAGGCTGTACGACTCATTTCCCCAAAGATTCGAGGCTGACAAATAAGTGGTCCTGTTAATCCAACAGTGTTTGAAAGGAAAAGTAATACTGTTTATATTTAGAACAGTTTGCATTCAGTTCACTTATTTTGATATGTTTACGTTTTCCATTCAATTCACTGTTTGTATTCACTCTTTGTTTAAAGTGCATTGATCTTAAAGCAACCCGCTGGAGAAACAGCACACTGAGAATATATACGAGAGGTTTTCTCATTGAATGTAGTTCATTATCAGGCAAATTGTTGAAGTAATGTGTTAATGATAATGACCTATTCCTTGCAAACTTAGTTACTGACTCACACTGTCCAAATTGTTTACATCATTGTGAAAACGCATATCACTTCTTTTTTGAGTGCCAACGTTATGCAACTGTTCGTACTGACATGTTTCAAGTTTTAAGTAATTTAAATACACAAATAAGTTTAAAACTACTATTATTTGGAAATGAGTTGTTGGCTTTGGAGGAAAATTATTACTTATTTGATCATGTGCAAAAATTCATTAAATCCAGCGGAAGATTTTGAACTTTATGCTTATATATGTTTATTCCCGTGAAAAATTGACTTGTTTTAAAAATTGAATTTNATACGACTCATTTCCCCAAAGATTCGAGGCAGCATTTGAAAAAGAAATAGACCACTTTGTTGATTGTTTGGATGGTAAGCTGACAAATAAGTGGTCCTGTTAATACAACAGTGTTTGAAAGGAAAAGTAATACTGTTTATATTTAGAACCGTTTGCATTCAGTTCACTTATTTTGATATGTTTACGTTTTCCATTAAGTCTACTTTTTTAAAATTCAATTCACTGTTTGTATTCACTCTTTTTTAAAGTGCATTGCTCTTGAAGCAACCCGCTGGAGAAACAGCACACTGAGAATATATACAAGAGGTTTTCTCATTGAATGTAGTTCATTATCGGGCAAATTGTTGAAGTAATTTGTTAATGATAATTGCCACCAATGTCCTGGTTGACATGTCATGAGCCTGCCGTATCATAGTTTACATATATTGCTAAAGTGTTTGTTCTTTTAAGCAAGATATACTATATTATACGATGCTTTTTTTTTTATTGGAAGAGCGTTAACTGATAAACATTCAAAGTAAATACCACATCAAACAGATTTATATTTTATATGAATAAAATATCTATTGTTACTTACCGCTGCCTGATAACAATTAATTCCGATAATTTGTATATATTTTTGCAGGTAAAGACACACCACTGATAAAGAAGGCAGAATGTCTACTTACTATGGAAATAGTAGAGAAAGGAGTGGAATCATTCAAAACCGGAAATGTGGCATATCTATAAACATGCTATCGGAGAAAGTACCGAGTAAAATAGACAAGTAGCATGTCCTGATAATGTATCTGTTCCCTTATACCACACATATAGGATATTGTATGAGTTCCCATTTCATATGAGATTTATGAAATGATTCTTAGAATTTTTCAACGTAGCGAGCCTCTGGCGAGCTAAAATGAAAAATTCGTGAAGAGATTCGTGAAGAGATTCATTAATTTCATATGAAATGAAAACAACTGTTAGACCCTTTTTTATCACATAATCAAGATTTGTAGCATTTGTTCGTGTAAAACGACAAATTTTATGCAACCTTGAAATGTAAAAAGCTGACATTTTTACTCCAGTGCGTTAGTCTGTGACGTCATGTACTTGTCCTAGGCGTGACGTCACAATTGAAACTTACAACTAATCACAGGGCTGATAGGTCATATAACATTCACTGGATAACACAGTTCATGGGATAAATGTATATCATCGATATATCGTTAAGGCATATCTGAACATGTACACTTATCGTTTCGTTCTTCTCCTATTGTCCACTACTTCCCGGTTTGCCTCTTGCACATAAATATACATTTATAGCTGCATCATTCTTTTCTATAGTGACATATAGTCTAAAAAATAATATCCTTATTTTATGATCCATTGATATTTGATTTTATGAAGAATTACGATAACTTATAGAGGGTACATTGACGATATGTATTGTTATAGTTGAGTGGGTCATAGACGCAGTCATAAATATTTAACCCGTGCAATATTTTATCGATTTGACATACAGGTGTTGAGTTAACTTACTAGTACCTATGATTACCTTTAAAGCGGGAACTGGTACGCTTCGTTACATTCTCCTTTCCAGTTGGTCAGATATTCAGTACATATTAATAATGTTCACTTTTGCTTGTTTTGCTACAAATGAGAAAAAATACATTAAACGCAGCATTTATAAAAACATAAATAATGTACACGTTTGCTTCTTTTTTTTTTTGCTACAGATAAAAATATAACCATGGACGCTGCATTTATACTGCGTTTGTTTCAAAAAATGATAAACATATATAAATCTTTGCCAATATGTTTTCTTCTGGTCAAGCCATTGATGACCTAAACAATGACAATGTCTACACTTTGTTCTTGTATAAACCGCCGTACGTCAGACTTGATATTATCTGAAACCATCTTATATCTCGTTAGATATTCTTATGATACATACTGCTTTCATGGAGAGTCTAGTGTAGGAGGTTACTGAAGCATGCACAATCGTAATATAGTATAATATGTAAGTCATGCTATACACTGATAATATACAACATTTGATACAGCGCGCGGAAATATTTGGTAAATACATGTAACACTTCTAAAAACGTCCAAAAGGTATAAAACGTGATACAGTAATTAAATGAGTAACGGAATAATTGAGTTATTGAATAATTAAGCATAAGCTTTGTAGAGCTTTTATTACGACGCCGCTCAGGGAACAAATGTTGTTTTCGTGATGGAGGAAAACCCAAGAGGGAAAACACCCTGCCATCGGAGGGATAACAACTAACCTAATCAGACATCACTCTCTTTTTCCACCACCGCTGGGGATCGAACCGAAATTCTTGCGACAGTGAGTGGTCTGAAGCTCACACTTGATTGCACACAATAGTATGACTGTGCGCGTTAGCGATTACGGCTACCGAGACACCCAATTGATTAGGATTGATTGAATGAGTAAGTGATAAAGTGAATAAGGAATTAGCTGAGTGAAAGAGTTATCGATGTTTGTAAATCGCAAATGAAACGGGGATGATATTTAGCAAGTGGTATTAAAAGTATTGAAAATGCAGATTTGATATTTAACGTTTCAAAAATTAAGTATATGTTACATTTCGTTGCAAACTGTGAAGTTATACAGTGTAACCAGACACATGTTCTCAACTAATAGTTACTGAACCTTTCAGGCCATCTAAGTATTTAAATATCGTTCTGATACATATAGAAAACCTGGTGCCAAACAATGAAATAATGTGATAAAGATCAAATTAAGATTAGTTTGTAGAGTCGTTATCGGCCCAGCAAAAGTAAACGCCATAAAAGGGCAGATGTTAAACATTACACACATTAATTACCTTTATAATTAACTAATATGGATAGAGTGTGATAAGAGGGTCACTGTATAAATATGCTATAATATAACTATATAAATTAGAGATAACATCATCTCAAGCTTTTAGTACCCTGTTAATAATTCATCAATACAACATTTCCAATTCATTTCTTTTTTCAGTATTTTTATGATGATATCAAAATAGGGAATATTACTAAAAAGATAAACCTGAGCATATGAATACCTTAGGTAGCAAATGTCATACACAATGCTTGAGATGTAAGTATCGTTGCGTCAAAAAGTTTGCTCGACTACGGACGGACGATTCGTCATCTGGCCTCCAGTATAAGCGTTAACTTTGTCGCGAAGAGCCGAAGAGTAAAGGTTGTAAAAGAGCAGGGATACATTACAAATGATTAATATCTATTATTGAATAATACATGTGTAAAGTCATCTGAACAGGCGCTCAGTTTGAATTCCTTAGAGTTCGACATCAAATTTAACCCCGTTTCATAAACTGAATGATCGTACAAGTTGAGCACATTTGATCACTTTGTCTAATTAAATAGGGCATGTCCTAGGCCCGTATTCATGATACCGTTCTTACGCTCAAGTATGGAGTTTTTGCTCAAGCCTTATTGTTTTGCTCCGGTTATACATTAATGTAAAAGTCTTACTTTGTCAATGATTTGGAAACAAATTAAAGAGACATAAGGCAGAATACTGTTTTCCATATTGACATCTGAACTTTTCACCGTTTTACATGATTGAAGTGAGTTGAAGGAAAGTTGTTTTGAGCACAGAATCTGTGCTTGAGCTTGATAATGGTTTGATCAATACGGGCCCTTGTACCTCCTTTCTTTTGCCTTATGAAAGCGAGCACGTTGATAAGTTTTGCTTCCTGGCCCGGATGAAGTAAAATCCACAGGACACCGAGAGCCTTTTAGTCAGACAGTATAACTATATTGTGTAACAGAGGCGTGAATATTGGTGTGACATGTTGTCGACAATTGTAATCGAATGACGCTATAGCGGCAGGAAATGGTGTCGCGTCTCAGATAGACATCCGTTTTCTTCTTTGAAATTATATAGCTATTGTGGTATATCAAATTATATAGCTATTGTGGTATATCAAACTATTTGAAAGGGAATGAGTGGCGACACATGGGCTAATATTATCCTATCTGATTCAACGACCTTTGTAAAAACGAGGTTTTGTATCCAAATAAAAATAGTTCTAAATAGATATAGCAGAGTTTCCACAATGGAGTCCCGTGACCGTTTTTTCCGGACTAAGGTTTGGAAGATGATTTCAGTCAATTTGAGGGTGCTGATTAAAATTACCTGGGGTTAACCTCGTGGAAATGTGAGCTTACTCAATTAGACGTGAAAAAAATCAAGATTATCAGACCCAAAATCAAATCTAACTTTAAAATGTATGTGTGCCCAAAATAAATAAGCCTGATTAACAGTTGACTTGTAAAACACTTCTATGTTTTCATCAAAATATCGTTATCAGATATATAAGCTATAGAAGAAAGGAAGTTAGGAAATCTGTTTGGAAAACTTTGGAAGGATGAGAAAGAATTCTATAAAATAATATCTGCGTCTATGTCGTAGATACTGTAACTTTATGTTGCTTCTACAAAATTCATCAATTATAAATTGTGCAATTACACGCATGAGGAAAGACGTGCAGTAATGCAGAAAAAATATCAAGATTACTCTAAAATGAATGTTTGGGAAGGATTGTTTTTAATAACTTGCAAAAAAGCACTCAGTTACAAGTCCAGTACTGAAATTACTTGGTACGTGGCACAGGTAAGAAACCCTGTGTGTGATATTCGATGTGACGCTGGAATGGAGACGGAATGGATCATGAATGGTAAATAGCCAGGTACATGTATGTCAGACAGATAAGCTGTAACATGTGTTGTGTGTACTAGTAACAGCTGTGGTCATTAGTTAAAAGTATGTACCTGGCGACTACCCACGCTACATAGCTGTACTATAGTGATATAGAGTGATATAGCGAGAAACTATGTAGTAATTGGGATACAGCGGTATGTCCCTATCTATTGAAGTAACATACATGAAGGTCACAGCAGTGGAGCAGTAGTAAAGGTAGACGTGTATCTACCGGCACAACGGGCTTGTTCGGGTGTTGCAGTGTATAGCGCACTCTCCGTTCACCAAGGCGACCGGGGTTCGAATCCCCGATCGAACGTGAACAAAAATGGGTAACATGCCCGACCACGTGGGCTTTCTCTGTTTACTCCGGTTGTTCCCCACATAAAGACCCTCCGCGCGCTAACATCCGGCCCAACTTATTGGGTCAATAATGTTAAAATAAATAGTTCGGGGGATTAGACTGAAAATAGCCGTTCAAAAACCTAACGTTATTAAAAGACACAATCAAGGAGATGACGAACTTTGGTGTAGAGAGTAATGTTAAGGGTGTCGTTATAGATACGCCGTGATGTAGATGTCATGGCCTGTGTAAGCTGTACGTTTATTACGTCCACATTGATTTCCTACTTTCCAACGCCTCGGGAGACCTGCAGTTTGTTGACTTACCAAACTTAACAATAATAATTACATGTATCAAGCCATTAGCGATTTCATTAGTTAGTTGATTATGCTTGGTAATCATTTTTAACATTGAAATGAAGCTGGGTTTTGCTTGCTTTCAATTAGAATGTATGACCTAATAAGTACATCAATTAGAATGTATTACCTAATAAGTACATCAATTAGAATGTATTACCTAATAAGTACATCAATTAGAATGTATTACCTAATAAGTACATCAATTAGAATGTATTACCTAATAAGTACATCAATTAGAATGTATTACCTAATAAGTACATCAATTAGAATGTATTACCTAATAAGTACATCAATTAGAATGTATTACCTAATAAGTACATCAATTAGAATGTATTACCTAATAAGTACATCAATTAGAATGTATTACCTAATAAGTACATCAATTAGAATGTATTACCTAATAAGTACATCAATTAGAATGTATTACCTAATAAGTACATCAATTAGAATGTATTACCTAATAAGTACATCATTACTCAAAATAAAATTGTATGTGCGGTCTATCACATAGGATATATCGATCAAATAAAAATAGGACAATTGAAAAACAGAATAAAGAGTTCATTAGTTGCATACTGCACTATTCTTGTAAGACAGAAGATTTATTATAAAAGATCTGTTTTATTGTGACCAAATTAATGTACAATATTTTACTAAGTAGAATTGCAGAACACCTACTCTTTGCAATTATTGAGATTATGATATTTGATGAGTCATCACAAAATGATGTAGAACACAAATGCTTAAAGTAAATTGAGGTTTCTGATGATTTATTTTATAATGATGAAGGGCAGAAAGTCATTTGAAAAAAGCGTACCTCAGACAAAAAACGATACTTGCAGTTATTTTGCTCAGAAAGAGGAAGAATAGAAAACGGGTATTTATTTAAGTATTTGTTGCGGGTATATTACGGTAACGTCGATAAGTAAAACCTACGCGGGTTTATCATAACTTTCATTTTTTACTTTATATGTTATCAAGATTATGTTATATAAAACAGTGATGCAAGAAAATCCTTCAAAGTTGCTGCAAATGTTATCAACAGTACATTTTGAAGGACTTTTAAGCAGAAATCAACGTAAGGACGTCGGTTTCCCTTCCACCACACATATACAAATCTTATTTCTCGTTCTTTCGTTTTTTCGCCCCGAAATAGCAGACATTTGTTTGTTGCTAATTCTTGTCTTATCGGGTCAAAAAGACGAAACAACGAAACGTCACAAAAATGCCAACATTATATTACAGGTTCCAGCACATTTCAAAACCATTCAGTAAGAAAATGCCTCGCTTTCGTGGAGTACCTCAAATCAAAAAGTGAAAAGAAAGGTACACACTAATTTAAGCTGAGATTAACTCATCGTTTGTGTTGCTATTTCATTCAACTTGTTATCAAATTATTTATTAGCGTATTAACAGATGCCGCACTGAATTCGGTTTTATTATACGTTAACGCAAGGCAAGTCTAGTCAGATTCCTGAGCCACATATTTTGTACCTCTTTTTATATCTCTATAAAGGATGCCGTTGGAAGCACGGTCCCGCTACAAACAGAACACAAAACATATCAAGCAAACACGCAGGCAAACACATATAGAGAGATATTAGCCAGGTGGCATAGGGCCATTAGCTAACGTCTGATAAAGCAGCTCCTTAGAATTCCTCATATATTGTATTGATTAATTTATTCGCTAATTGTATTAATTGTATATCTAAGTACTGTAAAGCGCTTTAGAATGCCTTATTCTAGCTAAATAGGGCGCTTTATCAAGTGTTGTATATTATTATTGTATAGTTTAATTATTACCTCGCAAAACCAAATGTTTTAGCGTCGTAGCATTGAACTGGTAGATCGACGCAAAAGGTGGAAGGGGACGTCAACTCATTCACTGGCCAACGCTTGTTCACACCACTGCCAGTTAGGCGGCTCATTTGGACGATTTCCAACGCATCGGCCAAGAATATCCAAAATGTGCTTAATGTGCTATATGTAGGGTGATTTGAATAACCTTTCCAACATTTGAACTTTTTCTTTTTTCTTTTCTTCTGAAGCGACATTATGCTCTTGCGTTTATCGTGTTGAAAATGGCCCAGCGCAATGACGCTGTATAAACGGTAGTCTCGATCAACCAGACTCTTGTTGTCTGCGCAAGCTACGCCTAACAGAGAATTGCAAATGATCAATCGTGTGGTTGAACGAAACTATACAAACGGAATCACCACCGACATCAAAATGTCACCTTGATAACGCTCACTCTTCGCAAACGTTCATCACAACATCTCCCGGACCAATGATCCTGACATCTATTTAGAAATACTTTTTTCAGCAGCACCACAGGGACTCTTACATTTTAAAAATGCTCAAATTTTCACACAAAAAATGCACCAAAGTCAGCGTCGGAATGTTCGTAATGAAATTCGTATGTTTGGTATGAATTATGATTAGCTGGTTTATTTTGAACACAAACAGTAGTTGGAATTTTATTTTGAGAGCTTTCGAAAAGTCTGATGTCTTTGTCCAGCAAATAATGCAAATGACAAAGAAAATAGACGTTTTCGAAAGCTCCCAAAGTTACCCTTTAATTACTGTTTGTGCTCGAAGAAAACTTAATATTTAACTTTCTTATGCATTTATACCGTAGCAAAATTGTTTGACTCTCAACCGTAGGTAACGGTGTCCAATGTGCCATTGTATGGATTAGCATGTTACCTCTCGGTTGGATTACGCTAATGTCCTGATCTGTGGTATATCTGACAAACTAACTATGTGAACACATACAAGACACTGAATGAAACTGCTTCCATGTACCTACAGGAGCTTGTTACATAGGCCTGTATCAGCCGTCACGATCACTTCGGTCAGAGACAGAATCAATGGTGTGTGTCCCAAAACCTTGTACTGTGATCTACGGAAACCGGTGCTTTTGGAGGCTTTCGACCACGTTATATAATAGCAAACTATCTGCTTTTAGAGAGTCAAATACCTTTGCCAAATACAAGAAGGAAATTAGAGCTCAACTCTTCACGTCTGCATTTTAGGCTTTTTGCACAGACGTACCCTTTATTTATTTATTTGTGTGCACATTGTGATGATTGTCTTCGGGCTTAATGTAAAATGGTGATAATAAACTTATTTTTTGTTTTACAATTATAACTAAAACTATTATCCATATGCTATTAGGCGATTGAGAGTGATTTTACAAATTATGTAAATGTTGTATATTATCATTTTGTTATTATGAAACGTCAGAAAATCATTTAATAATAATTTAGCAATAATAGTTATAACAAACGATTGCAATAACGCAAATTACCTACCATATACTAATGGAAAATGTATACTATACAAGAATTAAATATTTCTCACGCTGTATTACTTATACGACAGTCGTTGTTTACAAATACATTTATCAAGGACTTGCATTAAATGCGTGATATGGTTCGGTGAACGTAATCTAACCAAGTAAATACACAAGAGCCTGTTGTTTCAACGTTAGTAGCATGTAGAACAATTTGCATCTTCTGAAAACGGAAATGGAATTAATTTAAATATATAGCTGGGCATACAGTTTTTTGTCTGTGTCGATAAAATCGTAAAATATACAAATACGTTCTAGATAGAAACAATACAACAACAGATTTAATACCAATCAATCATTATCATCTATATTTCATTGTTTATAAACCTTTGAGGATGACATATGTTGAACATTTATTAGTTAGCATCACTTTTAATGAACAATGCATATTGACGTAGAATAAATAAAATCAGCGTTGTTGAATTTTGTTGATACACAAATGTTTTATAATAAATTCAATAGCTGGAATACAATAATACATTCTGATATATTCTACTCTTATATATATATTGGTACATGTTAATAAAGAGAAAGAACAACTGTTGCGGTCAAGTAATATATCAAATTCTTTTGTTGTAAAATGTATATATTGTTTGGAAATCAGCAATTGTATCTTTGAAAGATTTAATGATACCAATTCTAAGAGTAAAGATAGGCATGCGGTTATGAATTAATTAGCGGAACAGTTGACTTGGTCCTGATATGATCAAGCTTTGATGTTACAGGAAGACGACAATCAGATATCTGGCATATTGACACCCAGATGTTGTCCCATCCTTTCTATTCTACTGGCTTGCGGATGACAGGTATTATTATACATTAAAATCTTCAAATATCTTTTACTGTATTACCAAATAAAGCATTGCAATTGTTAGTC
The DNA here is from genome assembly GCF_002113885.1 of Mizuhopecten yessoensis. NCBI lineage: Eukaryota > Metazoa > Mollusca > Bivalvia > Pectinida > Pectinidae > Mizuhopecten > Mizuhopecten yessoensis. The sequence goes on from NW_018408726.1 coordinate 3,284,273, forward strand.
CTTAGCTAATCTAAGACAATTAAACAAAAGTGATCAGATGGTCGGGTGGTGCAGTGGATAGCTCATTTGCCTTTCACCAAGGCGGCCAAGGTTCGATTCCCCATTTGGACTTGAAAAGGTATGGGGTTACCTGCCCGATCACGTGGGTTTTCTCCGGGTACTCCGGTTTCCTCCCACAATAAGACCCCCGCGCGTCACGAGTGGTTAATATAAGTTAAACTAACTTGTTTCATAATTGTTGTAAAATAAATAAACTTTATATTTAAAAGTGATCATATTTATACACTTAAAGCTTTTGTTCTTTGCGACAGTTGCATTGGGTCAAAAAATACTTGATCCAGAGATAATGGGGGTAATAAAATTAAAAAAAAGGGCACGACGGCTTAAATCGTTAAACGATTTTTCCTTCGTATGTTTAGAAATGTTTTGACACATTTGCAAACATGATATCCCGCCATGTTATGGTAAGTGTCCTGGAATTCTCTGCAATATTTCATATCAATCCTCTTTTTAAGTCAAATTATTGTCGGTCCTACCTAAGGAATGGTCCCCTTTCCACTATCGGACAATGTGTAATCAAAGCTTGGCAGCATTGTGTACAACGTCAATTTCTCTGATCTTTAACTTTCCCTTTCTTGATTAAACATCCATGATTCCCAAGCGTTCAGCGTTAACATGTTGCAGTTGATTATGAATTAAAAAGCTTACTCCGACTATCATGGTTTTCGTTATAGATGTCGACTACTGACGACCAAACTTACAGCGCAGGGTTTCCAAAGAGGCAGGTTTCTGAAGTTGATGGCAAATTTTATGGTTGACATCGGGAAATATGGCGTTTCTTTGTCTTATATGAAGATCGGTGTTTTTCAATTTTGGTTGTTTGAGTGCCTCTTGTTATCTCTAACTCGATTATGAGTGCGAATTACTGTTATGGTTGCGTTTCGTTATTCTATTATTGTTAATGTGATCCACTTGGCAAAAGTATGCATCATACCAAATTCGGTTATTAATCTTTTTATTATAAAGATTTATATTTCCAAATGATCATCTTCAACTTACTTTCCACTGCATCTTTATTTCCCAAAGGGAGAAACACCCTCCATCGTACAAAATGTATCCATCCCTCTTTAATGGAATTTATTTCAAATACAAAAATGAAAGAATGAAATCCATTTACGCATCCTTATAGTATATAACTAACGATTCACCTTTAAAATGGATTAAACATATCGTTTTGACTGCCGTAGGGAAAGCAGGATAATATATTGATGATATATTGGATAATTATGTCCCATATAGGGCCGCCCCTCTTCGATTACATACCGGATATCCTTTATATGAAAAATCCTTCAGAATTCATAGTTTGTGGGAGTTTGGGTTTTGGTTTATGCATTCTTGCATTGCACCATAATTATGTTTAAAAGTAGGAAATGTTCAGTGACGGCCACACGAGTGTTCCAAACATAAATATAACTACAAATACAAAGGACGGAAGTATCCATATACAATGTTAGTCAATGAAGAGGCTACATAATATAGCCATATAGACCATTAAGACGCAGCATACGTACTACATGGTAATGAACAGTCTGAAGGAACAGCTGGTCTTATCATCCATGTACCTTTCCAATGGTCACCATGTACATTTTGCATTTGATCATATTTTGCCATAGTTTTTCCTTTTTTATCTTCGATGTTGAATTATGTATTGCATTATTAATGTATCTCTGTTTGAGATGTCTAACATACGTAGTATAGTGGTAATTATTAGTCCTCTGATTATTACCACTATTTTATGAGCTGGGTATTTTTCATGTACTTATATATATATATATTTCCTCGCAAATTGTTATGTTATAATGATCTGAATTAAATTCTAAAATTGCGCATTTTTTTCAAGTTATACAATATGCCTTGATATTACTTAATATTTTATATCAATTCGGCTTTTAGTGGTCAGGCTCTTTTATCTTAGTCAGTATATTTAAAATATTAGCACTCACTTTTTTGTTTTTGTACATTTTAACACTGATTCAGATTATCACAAAAAAGAAAGATTTGTTCAAAAATATGAAAATCATGTTCCATTATGTTCGCTAAGGTTGTGATACACGTATATTGGTATTTAACAACGGATGCGATTGACTTATCTTTCATTTCCGTGTGTGTAAGATATAGATGTCCAGGGTAAGAAAGGGTTTAAGAAATTTCCATCTTACACCCAATTTTACGTCACGTAACGTCGCAATTGCCCAACATTGACGTAACTGCACGAATTTGTAAAATAGCCGATGCTGCAATGACGAAAAGGCAATGTGATGAAAATAAAATCTTTTGTAGTAAGAAAGATGAAATATTTTTCCTCTAAAAATATGTTTATGAATATGGGATATGCTTAATCTCGCAGACGAATTCGTTTTCGTCAAAAAAGCTTTAGGGGGATTTGTTCAAGATTGTAGCCAGTCCAAACGCATTTTCATGGTTTCTGAGCTTATTCTGGTAGTTTGAATAAGATAAATACACTCCTTCATGTCCTTCGGCATAGACAGATTTTTTTCCCTTTAATTTGAAAACCCCTCATATGTCATTTCCCTTTATCTATACCCCTGGACATGTAAGAGTCCTGTATAATATTGCTCACATTAGGGGGGAACATAAAATTATGTGCTCGAGTTTCCCGGGTCATTTTTTTATCCTAAGCCTCGTCCTAAACGTCGACAAATGTTGCGATCATCTTTATAATTCTGTTATTATTCTATTTTGGATTCACCCTTGCGAAACATAAACTATCCCGGAAATGAAATCTTAGTTCCATACAAAAAGGAAAAAAATGTACATTATTGCTGTCTTTTAAAGCACATTACATTTGAAATGATTTATGCTTTATGGTAGGTTTCAATTTAGCAAACTATAACACTTACTTACATTATAAGTTGAAATAGCGATCTCTGTTTTCGTGCTTATACATATGCCTTACACATTGTCCACAATATTACTGTGTGTATTTTATTCCAAATCTGAATCAAACTTTTATATACTATCATTTACAAGACAACCAAGCAGGTAGGCAAATGAGGGAGATACACACTTATGATAAGATTAGGCTCACACAAATTAAAATTAGTTACACGCGGTTTATATCACGTTTTGTTGTGTCATACCCGAGTATACATTAAATTGTACTTCAATGTATCCAAGATATCTCATGTAACTTGCTAAAATTGTAACGCCAAAACAAGTGAATATAGCAAAGGTAGCAGATCAAGGGTCCTTCCGTGATACCAAAAGAAAAGTTGCCCTTACCCTCTGCCGTATACCAATGTTCAATGGGATGAACTGTGTCGGTTCGTTTCTATGTCCCCGAGCTGGTACTATAAATCGTTTAAATGATGGTGCTGCAATGAATTATCACCTCTAACGTAGATGATACTTTCCAGTCACAAAATAGAAATTGGTTTTTAATGATTAGTCAGCTGCAAAACGACTTATAACCTGTGAATGGTACATCTTACATGTTTATATAATACTTCATTTATGCATTAGTTCAGGACAGATACAATTGTAGGATCGCACAACGTTACACGACGTACGGTGTGCGCGCGATGTTCGTGCGATGTGCGCACGGTGCGTGCATGTTGAGCGAACAATTATGTATCTGGACGCTTATTGCTTGCGCACATTTGTGCGGACGATGGACGAACGTTGTGCGATGATAATCGTGGTTGAAGTAAATTGAGAAATAGCTTAAATATATACGGCATTGTGTTTACACATATAAACTTGATTTTTAAGCATATTTCTATATTCTAGCTACATATATAAGCTAATCTTTCTATCTATATTTTCTCAATTTAGATAAGGTGTTTTGCGTGGTTTTTTTAACAACCCAAATCGACACATGTTAAATAACACATGTGGACATGGTCAAGTATCCAGGTAAACATAGTCACTTTGTACCCGTACTTTGACCGTAGTTTTCCACACCCGGGGCACTTGCGTAACTCGCCAAGGTGTGAAAACCAAATGAAAGGAGCTATAGACCAAAACGAATGCAAATAAAAAATTAAAAATCCAGTTGTGTTTTCATAACGGCCAAAAGGTATCACATATCAGCTCTCTGTCAGGCACATGCCAGGTTAAACTCAGGTAAATCATCAAAATGTTATTTACCTGTTCTGTTACCTGGGAGATAAGCCCATTCTTGACAGTCTAAAGGTCACTGTAATGATGTGTAACACGCATTGAAAATCCTAATTAATTTGATGAGAAATGTATACAGACAGTGTTCCTTATTCCATACGAGGGTTCCGGAATTTCTTCATTCCGCAATATTGATCAACCCTAAATCGCACATTTGTGCGGAGAGAAGCGCATTACGGGGCGAACGATTGTTAAATTGAACAGTTGTACGCACCATGTGTGGACAATATGCGGATGATGTGTGCACGATGTATGCACGATGTGCGCACGCTATTTTTTTGTGCGTTGTGCGGGCACACAACTGCACTTAACTATATTTATCAATTCGTGACCTTGACGTAAACCACTTGATATTGTAACGTGTCCGGGGTCTGCATCAATTGATAGCCTTTGCCCCTGAATACGCAACATCTCCGTACCCTACTACGGACACTTTTGGGTGAGTTCTGTTATGACTACCGACCCGGCCGACACAAGTCTCACACAAAGACCTATCACTACCCTTACACTTGATTACATAAGATGTGCATATTATTAAACCTACCTGGTATCTAGTAATTAACAAATGATTGGCGTCTTACTAATTTAGTTACATCACCAGGACATAATTCTAAAACAAACTTAACCTTTTACTATAGTACATCGAGAGACAAGGTGCAGAGACGTACTGTCACAATATACTGCTTTAAGCCTAAAGATAGTGTGTGTGAAGTTATGCTTCTCACTGCAAAATAATGAAAGCACTGCTGAAAAGCTATACATATATGTAATAAAGGGAAACTGCATGTGGCGGTGGGTGCGTCAAAGGGAAACTAATAAGCAAAAGATAGCCTTCAGTATTGCTGTGGTTTTCACTGCAATGCGTGTATATCGTCCAGCGATCCCTGTTGTTACCTCTACCACATACTGACACGTCATTCACAGCAATGTAGTTGTGAGGTGAGACAGACGACGTTTTAATACTGATCCAGAGTGGTATGAGGTCACACGTTTTACGGGGACGGGTATATAGAAATATTGCAGGTAAGATTATATTTGTTCTACCCTTATATTTTAGTCAGAAATACAACATATGAATCGTTTACATAAACACTATTGGAATTTAATGTTAGCTATGCTAATTATTGGAGTGCTATACATTTCTATGATACATAGCGGCTACACAGGTCCAGGTCCTCGTGAACTTTTGTAACTATGGATACTATTCAGTGACGCTACGTTAACATGAACACATATATTCCCATTAGGTTCGGTCTGGGTCAAACAGTGTCATTATTCACTTTGTAAAAATACTGTTAATGAAAGTAAGAATAGCCTGATTTCGCGAATGTTTCATTCAGATTTTTGTTAAATTTTCAACATATTCCTGACTATCAAATTTAAGTTTTTCAAATATCAATGTCAAAGCTACGTATTCATTATTTCTCTTATAGAAACCTGCTTGTACCATACAAGAAAAAATTGCCATTTATTTAAATAATTAGGTTGGTTTTAAGACATTCGTGTGGCGCAATAAGATCATACACATATTATCAAAACATTGCTCTCTTCGTATTTGCATCAGATATCAGAACTTTCAGCATCTTTTATCTTTCATTTCTTTTCAGATATATTAAGAGTCGAACCTAAGAATGGTGTTTTTGAAATGGGAGGATTATCTGATCATCGCGGCAACGATAATGATGTCCCTTGGGATAGGTCTTTACCAATCACTGAAGGGACGGAAACAGAAGACAACTACCCAGTATTTATTAGGCAGTGGACAAATGGCCGCTATTCCTGTGGCAATATCACTGATGGTTTCGTACGAATCTGGGATCACGATGTTGGGTGTTCCGGCGGAAGTGTACATGTATGGTATGCAGTGGTACATGGCAAACTTCGGATACTTCTTTGCTGATCTTTTGAATCGACAGCTTCTCGTTCCGACGCTGAAGAGATTGGAAATTACGAGTATATTTGAGGTACAGTCGATTGAATGTTGAAAGTATTCGACAGTATTAGAAATACAATACTTAACACCCTATTGTAATGGCAGTTGTTAATACCTTGTCGTTTAAAGTATTCTTGGGTTTTTGCATCAAATACTAACTGAAATATCTGTTATCGACAATGCTATAAGTTCTGAAGTTTGAACCAAATGATTTCCTATTTCTTTTTTTTCCCTTGTACGTTGTAAAATGTTTTATAAACACCTTTCCGTTTTAGCTAAAATTCCACTAATATTTTGGAATACTATCTACTTATATTATCATTTATTTAATTTTAGTACCAATAATGACTCTGAAATCTTCAATATGTGCTTCTTAAATATGTCCTTTTACACATTCACATATTCAGACATAAGTATTTTACTTTTATTCAAATTTTATTAACAAATATATTATACAAATTGCAAATTTACAATAACGCCATTCAACATACAACACCTCTAAAGATCTTGGATTAAGAACACATAATATCCGCTGTTACCAAATGCACAAGAAATGAAAATTTGCTACACCCTTTTCAACATCTCGGCTCGTGAGATTTTATCTTCTTTCTAATCTTCACGACAATACTTCGCTGTTTGCCGTTGGTGCAGAGCGTTCGTCCAAGCGATGAGAGTTATGGCTCTTGGTCCCTGACCTTGAAAAAAACGTTCTACAAATTGGTACCGACTGCTCTCGTTTACCTTTAAATGGATTGCGGTAAAAACATGTGAGCCCGTCGTTAGTTTAATGTGTCTATTTCCATATGACATTGGCTGTTGCCCAGACGCTGCATACCAAAATAACAACGTACTATGCTTATGCAATGAACGTGTTAAATTATTGAGTAGGCAAGATACGTAATGCCATATTTTTATTAGTTACAATAAGAATGTTTACAAAGTCCATATATAAAAAATGTACATACCCAGTTTTACAAATATATAGAGTAATGTCGGAAACAAGGCTAGATATAATCTGTATTGCCCGGCAACACACTAGTTCAGGTCAAGGTCAACAGGTCCACTGCCAATCAACTCTATATGACCTTTGTGTTTTAGTCGTGTCTATCACGTGCAGGATAATACTGTTTAATTCAACAACAAGTATCCAGTGATCATTTTGAATCGGGATCGGTTTATCACACGTAAATTTCATGTAAATAGGTTTCCCTGTTTATAAAGAATTGTGTGCTATTCATTGACCAGTACATACAGCGGGGAAATACATGTTTACTTACTAAGTATTGCTAGTGTTAAATTTGAACATGCAAACGTACAACTTTGGTGTGAGGACAGCGCTGGAAACCTTGTCAAATTGTTTTTTTATTCAAAAAGATTTGATACATATATATCAACCAGACATACAGTACACACTACTCTCAGATGCAGACAAAGACAAAGGTTTCCCCTAAATTAGCATTATTCAAAATTTGGTAGACTGTCACATTTTATTTAATCTTATAATTTGCACTTTGCATGTATCCGACATGTTAAAAAAAGTGAATCCGAATCAAAGTATCACCTTCTGTTTTACACGCCTCTTTTTCCTTATTTTATCGAAAGTCGAAAACTTTATAAAAGAAGGTTTGCTACAGAAAAGATAAAAATTGAGACTCATGTGCAAAGATAATATTTTTTTATTTCCGCTGATATATTCTTTGCAGGTTTGGAACATCAGAAAAAGGGTTCTCTTCTGTATCTACATACATAATCGTATCAGACGCCCGATCGTTTTTTTTCAATTTTTAAAAATCGATGGTGTAGGGCAGTGTCTCTCCAAAACCACCTTCGGTCGTAATATTTCAGAATGGTTATTGTTTTAACAGCATTCAATCCTACTCTGGACAGGAACGTTTAGATTTATCAGGCTGGGGTTAATGTAATCTAAATATAAAACAAGTATTTGTTTGACGGGGCTTTGACCTCTTAGCATATATATATAGATTAAGTCCATCAAAGACCAAATAACATTTTAGATGATTATCACTAACCCACACCGGCATGAAAACGTAGTTGGATTATTGTTTAGTTTGTACAAATAAGATTTTCCACCTTTTTGACCCCTAGTAACATCTGTATTGTATAGTGTAATTCATTTATGGCTGATTGTCTCACCTTTCACCAAGGAACAAATTAAAAACAAAATACAATAAAATGCGGCTAGTCGGCCTTTTTGATATTTTTGGTTACAAAACATTTTCAAATGGGTTTATTTAATTGAAAATGACACATTTGTTTTATGATTGGGTTGTGAATGTGCCATAAGATAAAAATTTCATATCAATTGCTAAGGGATATCATGACTGACTTTAAAGGCGAATATTAACACTTACCATCTACATCCTTTATGTTGGTGGACGTTTAAAAAGAACAGACTCATTGTGTCCTATTCCTGGTCGTAGACAGACTTACAGGAAACCACATACAGAATTTCAATTTCTTTTTGAGAACAACAATGCTATGTTACATTTATAAAACATTTAGCTTTTTTTATCCGTTCTTTCTTTTGCTTCTATGGTGTCTTCTTAGACACAATTAATAAGCCCCAAATATTTGGTGTTACTTTAAACCATTTAAGTGAGATGTCCCTTGTTTCTATAGAAACCGTCATTTAACTTATCCAAGATGTTGTAGGGAGGTTAACAACGTCAACATACACAACAAAAACATATTATGAGGACGACAATATGACGTTATAATATTGACGGTAACCTTTTCTTTTCATTTACAGTACCTTGAGCTACGATATAAGTCACACGGTATCCGGATGTTTGCTACAGTGTTAAGCATCATTTCAGGGGTATGTACTGTTCGTACTAGTTATGTTAAAATAAGACAATTGTATCCAGTGTAGTACTTACGCACGAATAGATGTGTATGTCCTCTCAGTAAACTGGTAAGGTCTTATCAAGACTGACATATTACGTTGTCTACACGTTTTATTGATATTTTCTATCATTTTGTCTGCAACTGTGTTCTAGTTATCCCGTAAGAAAGGGGACAGTATGACGCTGAAAACGGATAACGATGTCACATTAACATATTTTAAAAATTGGTGCTGAACAAAATTGAAATGAAATCGATGTTTTAATTTGATGTCATTAACATATGCTTCGCTCTTTCTAGCTGAACTATACAGGAACTGTCCTATTTGTTCCTGCAGTAACACTCGAAGCTGGTAAGAATTGTTTAGCTAAATTAAAAAAAAATGATGATTTCATTTGCAAAAACACCTTGAAAAACAGATCACATTTTCCATTAATTTGGCTTCATTAAAATACGCGTTCTTTCGTTTACGATATTCATACACATGGGACAACCATTTTTGACACGGTTGCTGAAATTTTGATAAATAAATATTGTATCCATGTGAGCATGTAGGGAAGCTATATTTTCTATAGATTTGCAGTTTAATTTTAACAAGAAAATCATTTTTTGTTAATTGAACGACAAAGTAAAAACAAAATGCTGATTTAAACATTCCATTTACAAATGCATTTATATTTTTCAGTTGCGAAGATTCCACATTGGTTATCCATTGTTGGCGTGATGGTTATAGTGGTCATTTATACCCTAATAGTGAGTGGCGCACCATCTACAATAATGTTTACTTACCTTTTGAAATTAATTTTGCACACTCACTAACGAACATTCTTAAAAATTCTAAACTAAATATTGCTTGCTGTTATAGAGCTGCATTTTCCTTTGTAAATGTTTGTAAAAATCCTTGATGTTTTGTTTTGGTTTGTTTGTGTTTAACGTCCTATTAACAGCTATGGTCATTGAAAGACGTGCTAGGTTTTGGTGGTGGAGGAAAGCCGGAGTTTCCGGGGAAAACCCACCGACATTCGGCCAGTACCTGGCGACTGACCCACGTAGGCATCGAACCCACTATCCAGTGGTGAAGGGCTAGTGGTACATGAAGTAGAATGCCAAACGCATTAACCACTTGACCACCCCGACCCCTTGATACAGTGTATTTTGTTTATCGGTTCTATTATTTATATTTTATAAAGCAGGAAATATTCAACGCAGTTATATTTTCGCCTGTTTAGCTATCTGTAAAAGGACGAATTGATAATAACATCGTTTATTAACTACACAGCTTATCATTTATAATGAAGACATGTGAAGGGCGAAAGTATTACTGGGCGAATATGGATTTAAGATGAGACTGAGCGAAAGTTTCACGGCAAGCAGTTCATTGTTATATATCCGTATATTTTGTTCCTAGGGAGGTTTCCAGGCGGTTGTGTGGTCGGACGTTGTTCAAGCCGTTTTAATGTTTGGTGGCATCTTTGCACTTCTTATTAAGGTATGAATGTACACGCAACTAATTACAGAAGCTGTAATACAGCAGTTTATAAATATTAATTTAAAAAAGCAGGTGCTTGCTAATGTATAATGTGTTGTTTTTTATTTATGTTCGAACATATTGCATTCAGCCACTCAATAAATCGGTTCATTAAGCTTTAATAATGTTAGCTGAGGACCATAAGCAACATATGTCATATCTGACATAGAAGTATTTGTTCTCATTTTATTGTTAGAATACACAATTAAAGAGCAAGAACTCTATTTTGTATTTTAAACTTACAAACTGATATTTCTGTTGAGCCAGGGTACAATGGATTCAGGAGGTATTGCTGCTACATGGACAGCCTTTAGCGACAAAGGAAGGCTGAATCTATTCAAGTATGTCAGCTCTTGCCAGTTGAAAATAAAACAAAATATAATGTGTTCTATGAAATGCAATATGTATGTCAAATATGAGTTGGCTTAAAGCCCTGATCACACTGTGCCGGTATGGAGCTCCGATGTGCTTCGGTGGTGCAAACCGGGGACAACCCCGGGTATCCGTAGCGAGTCCGTATTGAAGCCAGGGTAATTCGTGTTGATCCTGGGTGGTCGTTTTAAAATGTTTAAAACCTCCGGTATGTTGAAATTCGTAATATCACCGTAGTACCACCGTAGAACCACCGTAGATTCACCGTGCAAGCTTCCGTTGCCATGTGGGGGTGACCGTCGTGCTCGGGAGTCATGTCGACTTCCGGCGGCACTAGGGAGAATCACGGCAGTGCTAAGGTGTCATTACGACCACCGCCAAATATTGTGCGGTGCACTGTGGTCTTACACGGTATGTGCCGCTTCTAATACGATTTCATTAAGGTGACACTACAACTATTCACGGTTGCCCACGGATTTCCAAGGTGTGACACGGTTGCACTACGTATATACGGTGGTGCTACCAGGAAATAAGGTTCCGGGTCAGGGTGCTATATATTGGGGGAAATTCTGCTCCAAGTCACATGGTATTTCGGTCTTGGAAAAGGCAACATCATAGGTTTTTTCATCAACAACCACAGCAACAAACTTTGGCTGTTGAACCGGCTTTTCGAATTAAACATACCACAAGAAACAAACTACCTGGTAAAGTTATTCAACAACGAAGAACAATAAGTGTCTTAAAGTTGTTTGAGACTTGCTTCTTGTTTGATCAGTTTAAGAAAACCGATTTTGAGTAAGAAAATATGTTCTTTTTTGTCTTTCCCTATCTGAATGTCGCTTGTCCTCACGCACCGTTTAAGTACTCATTGTTTTGTATCGTATTGATAATGATAATAATAAATGTCATAGCTAACATTGTGTCATAGAAATCGCAATGTCAAATGTGGTTATGTCTTGTGTGTCCTATACAAAGGTTGAAATCATTTTTACTATGGCGTCATATTGAGCATTCAATCACAATATTTTGTCTGTCATTTGTTCATTTTCGATAAAAAAAAGAAAAGAAATGTTAACATTAAATGTCTGACAATGGAAACTAGCTGAAAGCTGAACTATATTGTTCTTTTGTTTGTAAACAGTTTTGATCCTGATCCAACACTACGACAGACATTTTGGAGCCTTGTTGTGGGGAGTACTATATCCGGACTAGGAGTGCCACTGACACAAGTGTCTTTCCTGAGAATCAAGGCAACTCCAACAGTGTCGTCAGCAAAGAGGTTTGTTGGTAGATATATGTTACTCGTTCTAAACGAAAGCGTTATATAACTGTATATAGTGACAAGTGGCACACTATGAACACTAACTGTGTATATAGTGACAAGTATCACACTATGAACACTAACTGTGCATATAGTGACAGGTGAGACGCTATGAACACTAACCGTGTGTATAGTGACAGGTGACACAGTATGAACACCAACTGTGTATATAGTGAGAGGTGACACACTATGAACACTAACTGTGTATATAGTGACAGGTGACACACTATGAACACTAACTGTGTGTATAGTGACAGGTGACACACTAAGAACACTAACTGTTTATATAGTGACAAGTGACACACTATGAACACTAACTGTGTGTATAGTGACAGGTGACACACTATGAACACTAACTGTGTATAAAGTGACAGGTGACACACCATGAACACTAACTGTATATATAGTGACAGGTGACACACTATGAACACCAACTGTGTATATAGTGACAAGTGACACACTATGAGCACCAACTGTGTATATAGTGACAGGTGACACACTATGAACGCTAACTGTGTATAGTGACAAGTGACACACCATGAACACCAACTGTATATATAGTGACAGGGGACACACCATGAACACTAACTGTGTTTATAGTGACAGGTGACACGCTATGAACACAAACTATGTGTATAGTGACAGGTTACACACTATGAACACTAACTTTGTATAGTGACAGGTGACCCACTATGAACACTAACTTTGTATAGTGACAGGTGACAAACCATGAACACTAACTGTACATATAGTGACAGGTGACCCACTATGAACACTAACTGGGTATCTCGTGACAAGTGACACACTATACTAACTGTATATAGTGACAGGAGACACACTATGAACACTTACTGTGTATATAGTGACAATTGACACTATGAACACTAACAGTATATAGTGACAGGTGATACACTATGAACACCAACTGCGTATATAGTGACAAGTGACCCACTATGAGCACCAACTGTGTATATAGTGGACACACTATGAACGCTAACTGTGTATAGTGACAGGGGACACGCTATGAACACTAACTGTATATAGTGACAGGAGACACACTATGAACACTTACTTTGTATAAAGGGACAGGTGACACACCATGACCACTAACTGTATATATAGAGACAGGTGACACACTATGATCACTAACTGTGTGTATAGTGACAGGCGACACACTATGAACACCAAATGTGTGTATAGTGACAGGGGACACGCTATGAACACTAACTGTGTGTATAGCGACAGGTGACACACTATGATCACTAACTGTGTGTATAGCGACAGGTGACACACTATGATCACTAACTGTGTGTATAATGACAGGTGACACACTATGAATACTAACTGTGTGTATAGCGACAGGTGACACACTATGATCACTAACTGTGTGTATAATGACAGGTGACACACTATGATCACTAACTGTGTGTATAATGACAGGTGACACACTATGAATACTAACTGTGTGTATAGCGACAGGTGACACACTATGATCACTAACTGTGTGTATAATGACAGGTGACACACTATGATCACTAACTGTGTGTATAGTGATAAGTGACACACTATGAACCCTAACGGTATATAGTGACAGGTGACACACTATGAACACCAACTGTGTATAGATACATTTAGCGACAATTGAATTATTTACGAAAAGTATAAAAAGAAAAGCATAAAAGACCTGCCAATGTACTTTGAAACTATGTCTACAGCAATATTACCCTTACACAAATAGAACAATGTAATGCATGCTATTGGAACATGTTTTTTGGCAATGTCTGTAACACAATTAACCTATTCAAGTATTATTAACGCGCGTGCTAAGTGGGATTACCTTCAATAACTGAGAGCGTCTTTCCAAAAATGCCCGAGTATAAATGTAAGGTATACTCTATAGCTCGTGCACTACAATTTCTACAATTAGAGGTTAACCAAACTGTATTTTGAGATCTGCGGAGTTATACCTTGACTGTAATCTCTCAAACTGAGTTTTACTGGCGGCGCTATGTAACTTTGATGTTTTATTATTGTCATATCAGCTAAAGCCGACGATTTTAATATATTGTTTTTGTGTGATTATTTCGAAATCATGGGTCACCCTGACCTGGATTAAAGACGTCAGGAATATTTAAAATGAGACGGAATAACATTTAACTTTCGTTGTTAAACTATCGTTCATGACGTCATCTATAAGTTCATGTTCTGTCGGAATCAAGGGGAGGTCACTGACGTCTTTAACAATTCTTGAAAAACACCCATTAAAGAAACCGTTGCAACTTGGTTGTGGTTTGTTTTTCAAAAATATAAATCAATAATTATTCATTGCAATAAATTTCCTTTTAAGTTGCATATATTTTTTAAGTATAAGCATGTTTGACTATCTTGGCATCAAGGATTTCATAGAAAGTCATTGATAAAGTATCATCTATCATCAATTATCTATGTTTTCGGGTAGATGTCTAATGTGGGACTAATTGTACTCCATATAGCTAATGTTAACGTACGAATTATATTTGATTTGTTATTAGTGTGGATAGTCGTAAATACAATGATGTTATTATACATATTATAATCAGTTTCCTCCTTTGACTCGCGTTTAAAAGTTTTACAGAGACAGGTGCATGTACACGAAACAATATAATTGATAGTTAAAAAAACACGATTAAATAAAAGATTGCAAGTAAAATGATTGCTCCAAAAGGAAACATAATATTGATAATTGACCGCATATCATTTTCCCAGACCAAGTTGTATAATTATGTTGGATATAATTTTCCATTTTGCTAAAACTTTATTTCAAAATCAAATAGTTTTGCTTATTTCAAATCAGAAATTGAAGAGAAGCCTTTGTGAGAAATGCTTATTTGGTGTCTATACCAAAACACCTGTGTGAGTATCTAAAAAGTCTTTTCAGTCATAAAATCATAAAAGAACCTGTACAGCACTGTGTTGATGATGTGGACGTTTATATATGAACAGTTTAGAGTCTCCCAAAATCGTGTTAATATTTACATGTTTCCTTGTCTTTCAGAATGTATCTGTTTACGGCTTTCGCCTTCCTTTTTATTAATTTGATTGCCGCTTTAGAAGGAGTCGTCATGTTTGCTTATTATGAAACAAAAGGCTGTGATCCATTGGCAACAGGGGAGGTAACCAATCCTAACCAAGTAAGTTTATATTCATAAACATATGTTTTCAAATAACATGTTTTTAATTTTCAATGTATCATCAGCCGAATTTCTTTTTATCTTTTCAATAATTCTCAAAAGAATCAGTCAGTCTTTCGTCAAGAATTTTATTATTCTAACATTTAGAACCGCTGATTAGCACTGAATTGACAAACTGGTTTTCCGTCTTTGCGTATTGCAGAGTTATCTTCTCTTGTGAGCAGGTATTGATTGTTACGTCATTGTGGTTTGTGTGAGAAAATTACGTGGTTTTCTCAAAAATTCATGACGTTACTCTCACAAACAAATGACGTAACAATCAATACCTGCATCGACTTACTAGAGTTTTGAACAAGTGACTTGCTTTATATTTTATTAACATTAGCACAGCATGGAAGTTTATTATAAAATGATAAGGATCGGTGCGTTATCTTTCAAACATGTGTGTGGTTTGATAGAGTATAAATGTAACACCAAAATATTTTTCAAACATATATCAGACACAATTTTGATGGTAGAACGCTTTTGTCGCCAATCGAGTTATTGTTTTTAATGACAAATGATCGTTGCGTTAAAACATCATTATTCCCTCACATACAGCATGTGTTGTAGTTACCTATTATAGATATAAACACAATGTTCTTACGCACGTAATGTAATTACATTATCCTAGTTTGTTCATGGTTGTTGCGAAAACAAATGTTATTTTATATTTATCTTGTACAAACTTATTACATAGTAAACTACCATTGTACGGGTATAAAGAAGATATACATTACATAATGTGCAATGCCATTATATCTATGAGGAATCCATGTTTTTTACATGAAGCACTCATAATTATTGACAGTTTTTCTGTTAATTGACAGTTTACTGCAAATAAGCTATATCAAATGTCAATATAACGTTTTTTTGTTTGACTTATTTAAATTTTATAACGTTTCTTTTGTTTGACTCATTCTTCAGTTGATTGCTAATATGGTGATTGATATCTTCAAGAACACTCCATGTCTTCCAGGACTTTTTTTAGCAGCCATATTCAGTGCTTCCCTGAGGTAAAACATATCATTGTTTATTTTAAATTGAGATAAATAAAAAAAAAAAAAAATGTTTTTTGTTAATTTATAAATTCTATAACGTTAAATGAATGCCCAGTGATACAAAATTATCACATGAATGACATCCGCGCCATAAACAATGTTTTCAAGTTTACTGTACTAGAGAAATTTATTTGTATGCGTATATACTGCACTATAAGCATTTTGGAAATGAATTATTGGCAATAACACAACTATTTAATTTATCATTGATAACATACTTGGCACATGTATATAAACTAAATGCATAAGGTCAAAGGGGTTTTGATAACGTTCTTCAAGAAATGTGATCAATGAATGGGCGGAAGAGCAACATTCTCGTTACTTTAAATATATATACTTTGGATCAAATAATTGAATAAAACGTGTAGTTATTTCAAGAAATTAAGTAATTAATAAACCTGAATGGTTTTGTAATCTAACGTCTACCCTTAATTGTTTGCCACAATTTAATCAAACTATCCCTCTTGGGGTGGTCGGGTGGTGCAGAGGATAGCGCACTTGCCTTTCACCAAGGTGGCCGGGGTTCGATTCCCAGATCGGACGAGAAAAGGTATGGGGCCACCTGCCCGACCACGTGGGTTTCTCCAGGTACTCCGGTTTCCTCCAACACCGGCGCGCTAACATCCGGGCCAACAAGAGTGATTAATATAAGTTGACATAACATGTTCCATAATTGTTGTAAAATAGATAAAGTTTATATGTATCCCTCTTGACGTTTAATTACAGCACGATGTCGTCGACACTAAGTGGTCTGTCGGCATTGATTTGGGAAGACATCGTAAAACCACATACTAAACCGATGTCGAATAGGAAAGCTACAATTCTCACACAATTTTCAGGTGAGTTGCCGTTAATCCATTCGAACGCTTTCTTTCCACAAAGTGCAATGTAAAATATGAGTGTATCTTTAAAACTTTTAATGACGATGTTTAACATTGAAACTTGTTTGATATTTTGTTTGATATCATGATGGTTGTATGTGGAACATTGTCAATTTCATGGAAAGGTAATCAGTAACCATTAACAATCGGAATAACTTAATATGTTTTGTCTGAACATACCTGCTATAAATATGCTCCAGCCCATCCACAGTTTTAACGCTAACAACATGTCAATATTTACTGTGTCACGCTTTACTACCACACCTTTTCAATGATAAATATGTAAACATTTGAAAAACCAACAGGCTACTTACGCGTACTTCGGGCAGCAAATTAAGCTCTGCTGCATAGTATTTAATAGAAAAATATATACAGAAGTTTTAAATGGCGCAATAATAATTTATTGCAAAAGTGTAAGTGCGAATTAGTTAAGAAACAAGCTTTAAAGGAAGACTCTAAAAGTGCGTGGTTAAAAATATCAAATTACTACAATTGGCGCATTTATTATTTAGCGCTGTATTTCAAGTGAAACTTGCTAAAATAAATCTTCCGCTTAATATGTACGCTTGTAGTATCCTGCTAAAACGAGGAACACACAATATAGACAATACCAATGTGTACATATGTTTATCTGTATTTCCAGTCCTTGTCTGTGGTTGTATTGGCATTGCCGTTGCGTTCCTTGTTTCTGGTCTGGAGGGACCAATCGTACAGGTATTTTGTTTTGCTTGCACGTTGTAACTGGGTTAAAACAACATCGTGCAAATAAATAAATATTCTTTGAAAAGAGGATCAAAATGCGACAGTATATAAATACTACACTCATTAGAGTGTGACAGTGTCTAGGGTCATCCCAGGGGTATCACTGTCACCTGAGGCGAATGGTGGAAAGGTGAAATAAACAGCTGTCATTTAATCCATTCAGCCTTTTCTTCATTAGTGAAACGTACGTATTGTAAAAATGTTGTATTTTCAAAAATCAATATCGCCTCCATACAATTTAGACAGCTGACGAACCTCAGACATGCGGTTACAAGTCATGTGTAGGTGTGTTATATTATTGATTGATTATCGTACACAATGATGTTAAGAGATAACTAATGTTTAACCCCTATATTACCTTTTTTCTGTTTGTCTTACTGTAACGGGATTTGAGCAGACCAAAATCGAATGGCATTTTCGCTCTCCCTGAGCCATTTTATTGTTTTACACTCTCTTTTACCTAATTTTCGATTGTGACATCCCAAGAAAAAGACATTTCGTGCCGTTTTCAGCACAATCTAACGGGGTCGGGAGTGCTATTGCCGTTTCGTGGATATACTATTTCAGGATAAACTTTCAAATAGCCATTCATAGGATATATCGCCTGTGGACATCGTCGTATGATGACGTAGATGTTGAATGGCCTAATCACCTTTGGTACGGTTATCATGCATGACCGTTGCTTTAGAGAATACCTTTTCACCAACCAGTAATATTGTAAAAGTATAAATAATTCAAAGGCAATCCGGAAGGTATATTTTTCATAGTTTTATGACAGAGGACACCAATGATAGATGTGAGTATTGTAGGTCCATCTCTGCTCTTTATTGTAAAAAAGCCGTAACACCTTCCTCTCTCCAACAATCAGACAGACACATTTTTTTACTGGCAACGTCAAAAGTGTCACAGCTTGTCGCCAATGGTATGCATTTCAAATAGATAATAGATTGGTTTAAACAAACACACATGTTGATATCGATGCATTTATACGAGACACATGTTACTGGTATTTTATACCGTATATTATAAAGTTTGGGGAGTGTCTATTTTTTTTAATTAATTTACTTATTCTTGTATATAATGTGAATTTCATAACAAAGCCTTTGTTATGTCATTCGGTTTCATTTATAGCGACGTATTCGACCATGATTGTCCTGGTTCCTTGTAACCTATTGATATCATGAATAGTAGATGATCCTTCTTTAAAGTAATGTGCAGATCGTGTAATGTAATGTCGTACACTTTGCATTGAAATGTTATTCACCACATCAACCTATTAGTAAGAGGCGACTAACTGGAGCACCACTGTTACTTAGTGTCTTCTTTGGCCAAACAATCAGTGTTGCGTTCATCTGTGGACACCCTCATCAAGACTGTTGTTAATACGAGGACAAACCATTATAATGAAAAAAATATGAAAGCATAAACGCCACCAATCAATGCATCTTTCCATTTTGTCAGCAAAATTTGACGGGTTCGGTTGTCATGCCAGTGTCCGGGTTATTACATTTCATTGTACTGCCTACCGTCATGGGAAACCATTGTAATAAGACCTTAGTTATTAAGAGGACGTTTATTCCCAATAAGCAAATTCATTTCAAACACAGAACAGTAATTTTGGTATCACATTTGTCTTTTGTTTTTGTTGTTATAACGAAAGCAAGTGAATATCTTTTCTTTACACTTATTTCATTTTAAAATTTAGATAGTATGCATGCAAAAAAAATTTAGATTATATTTTTGCAAATATCTATAGTTTATTATTGCTGTTTACAGATATTTCGCACAACTAGTTCAACTGTACGGGGTGCAGTCATCGGGATTTTCCTGTTGGGTCTGTTTTGTCCACGAGCTAATTCATTGGTAAGATATTTGCTATGGTATATGGTGAAGTAAATGATATACAAGAGAGGACTTTAAAACTGTTGCAATAACCTGTTTTCGGTCATTTTACTTCATGTTAAAGTATAACAAAATTCAGAGAATAAAGTTTGGAATCCATAACTATGCGTTTGATCTCCCACAGCAATTGTTCAATCATGCGTCACAATTTTCACTGTATCGATGGTATGTTCAAGCTCCACTTACTCCAGACTAACGACTCAATATACTTCTGCTGGCTATATGCAACTTAAATGCTCAGTATTTTCAAAATCTAGTGTACCAATTTGTTTCGGAACATATATTTCCTTAATCATTGTCGGATATAACTCAATTTTGTGTCTATTACAGGGGGCATTGGTTGGCGGGCTTCTGAGCTGTGCGATTGTTGGATGGTTGGCAATCGGGCGATACATAATGGATGTATCAAGTGTCAGTGCAAACCTTGAACCGGCGTCTACAGAAAATTGTATATTTCCTAACATTTCAGACATCACAAACACAACTATGTACAGCTATATAGCCAGTAATGTGTCAAGTCTTACATCAACATTGCCTACAGTCATCACAACCTCAACAGGACCGTACGTACATTAATTCATAACATGTACTTTGTTCGCTTAGTCTACATATCTTAATTGCCTGTGTAATTATATTTCGGACATCAACAACAAAACCTTTCATTAGTGTAACGTATTGTCATTGTTTGATATACCACCGGAGTAACTTATTAGTTTACTTTCCTATGAACCCTGTAAACACAATGCTTTACAAATTTGATTTTTAAACATTTCGTGCAAAACGTCTCAAATGAGATAAAGCGTTACATTAGTATACGTTCAATGTCTGTCTATACTAACAATATCATTTTCTTATTTGCAGCCAAGGCGTTGACATATTATATTCCATATCCTATAAATGGCTGAGACCTATCGGTATTTGTACTGTTCTCATAACAGGATCACTAGTCAGTCGCCTAAGAGGTAGGTGTAATTAAATACTGTTTTATTAACTAAATTAACATAAAAAGATGACACTATTTGTAGCCACAACTTTGACATTGTGTTTGTTACTTTAATTAAGAGACTTGCGCCCGTATTCTTGAAACTGTTTTCATGATCAAGCACGATCTCTGTGCGCAAACCAATATTCTTGTTATTCGCATGTATCATGTGAAACGCCAGAAACCTCATACGTTAACACTAAAATTGGATACGGATTAAAGCCCCTCTGAAATTATTCCAAAACATTGACAAGCTGTATGATTTTATTATTTTATCACTGGAATAAGAATATTGGCTTGAGCTCAAAATCCGAGTTTTAGCATGAGAACAGTTTCATGAATGCGGGCCCAGGTCTGGTTGATATTTTGATAATATTGTAACCGTTTCAAAATGTTTAAACGAATTTCCATATCTAGTTAATTTTTGGTGTTTTTGTTAGGGTTTCAGCAGCAATAATTTTCCATGTACTTAACAAGACTGGTCTGGTTGATATTCAGATGTTGTTGAAACCGTTTTAAAATACTATAATATCCTCCACAGGTTACAAACCTGGTGTGGTTCTAAACTGTTTCAAATTAGAATCACTCATAAAACTTGTTGCCACTTTCCCTTACTCAGTTGTATTACTTTTAAAATAACTTTATAAATTGACAACTTGGAGGATAAGTAGATCATAATTACGAAAAAAACTATTTCAAAATGTTCATCGGAAATGTGTGGTGTTAAATATCTTATTGTTGGTGTGTATTGTTACGTTTTTAATAACGGAAATAGATGTAGTCTGAATTTGGTTTTCTGTGTAGACAATATGTTTTCGTAAGTCTTAATGTTTTAATTCAGCATATGAACCCGTTGACAAAAAACTGATTGTACCAGTCGGCAACCTTGTGTGTTGCTGTATACCGGAGTCAATTAGAGGGAAATTTTGTTGTGGTGGCAAATACGAGTCTACTACACAAGACGAGGTAAGTTTGATTCACGTATGGATGACTGCATCAAGTAACTCGAGTTAGTTTTTTCTGTATATTTTTGTCCATTATGTATTTTTTTCTACAGAGTAAATCAAAGTCTTCATTTTATATTGTATTGCTGAAGAAATGAAAACATGCATAATTTGTGAAACAGTAAGTGAAAAACATGATTTAAGAGTTTCCTCCCTTTCCCCATACTATATATTAACTCTGCATAATAAGTATTAACTATTGAATGTTGTAAATGCCTAGCCTTTTTTCCTGTCCATGTGACTTATGGAAATGAGATAAAAAATAAATAAATTTTACAATGTGTTTATTAAGTCCCAGTTCTATTAATATCCTATGATGATATCCGGTTCCTTTGTGAGTACCCTTTACTATCCACTTGAATGGAATATGAATTCAGAAGTGCATTGCTGAATATGAAATATCGGCTGTCTTTTCCAGTATACAACTGAATTTTTTACTTATGCACTTATACATACATTAATAGTCTGCGGACAGTCTGCCTGTGTCTCAAACTAGTTTAGCTTACTTTCTAAACCTAAGTATATCTAACTTCCACATGGAATTCATTTTTGTTCAATATTGTTTATACTACATATGTATTAATTTTGAGTAAATACTTTGTTCAACACCCATTGTAATATATTTATAGCTTTATTATAAATACTACATTTGATTCATATCAATATAGGTATAGCTGCTTTATACTTATTATATAGCACCCCTGAAATAAGTCATAGCAAAATTGAAAGCAGGAAGATAGCTGTTTGATTGGTCTCAGATACAAAAATCCCTGACCTATCGCTAAGCTGATACCTGTCCGTTGAAGATAACACAGGAGCGACACCCGACTTCAATGCCAGTCCATTTTACCGTTACACGACCGCGAGATTGTTTTGATTTACAACAAATCAAAAAGGCGGCGTTCACGAAGCCTTTAATTTAGCTATGTCATATTCCAGTGGTGCAGAAAGAGAGAAAGTGAGCGTAACCCCTCGAGTACCGAGGATGAGATACAGAATGCCAGAATTAAATGAATAACACTGCATTACACAACGTTTTCGTTATTCTATGACTCCTCGTCGATTCCTTGGGCCAAAAAGGTGGAAACCAATCTAAGAATAATATCAATTAGGCTTTGGTACTATGATTGTGTTCTCTTCACTTATATTAATGCTGAAAACTAATTTTCTATTTGTGATAATTTATTTCAGGTAAACCTCGTTATCTAAAGACAGAGCAATTGTTGTTGAGTTTTTATGGTAGTCTTTTGTCTGTCTTCCAGGTCGAAGAGGATTTTCATAACGGTCAACCCATGACTGTCAAGGTCGTCAACGACGACTAGCTGAGCCGTAACCTCTAACCTGTTATATGCAAGTTGTTTTATATGTGCCGTATGCTATTAGGGGTTCAATTCTAACTAACCCAGGCCATTTAGGAAGATTGTCTTTTTTCTTCTTTTATTTATAAATATAACTACTTCTATGTTCCCAATTCACCATGTTTTGTGATTTTTTTTAAAAATAATTATTATTTTAATTTATTTGAGGAACTTAACATTTCAACATAAAAAGTGATATTTTCCCATAATCATAATATTCTACTACTTTTGCCGCAAAACATCATATGCCATTTCCCCATTGTCCTATTCAGAAATCCTCCAAAACATTCGGAACCCCTCAATATAAGATCCTCAGTGAATTGTGTGATGATAAGTGTTTTTAACCAATGTGTTACAAAGAAAAATAACTCTTGCAGTGAAAGTTTTACTTATATTTGGATACATTAGGCAGATTTCATGAAAATGTCTCCACCATTAGAAACTGTAATTTAGTCACATAATGCAGTGCTAAGGGTTTATTTCTTTAAATTGTTATCTTTGTTACTTAAAAAGATACATTTGATACCGCTGAATTATCTGTTTTTTGTTAATTCGACTGGCAGAGAATCTCAAGAAATAATGATGGCATATTCACGGCTCGTATCTGTTTACAGCTACCACCGTCGAGGAGCAAACTATACGCTAGACCATACACCAAAGGGCACCAATTAGCTTCCTACGTTTTTGCTCACTATGTAATTGATGAATTTCTACAGTATCGGACAATCTGAGGTGAATATAACTTAAATTGAATTGACTGAAAAACATTCTCTTTTAATCTTATATTTTGTAACATTTTATGTCCCTAAAATTTTCGTTCTGAATGTCCATTGTTATCATTATGTATTAGTTTTCTATATAAGTCATTACATCTTGAAAACCAGGAAATACTATCTTTGTAAGAAAAATTTAAAATCGTCAATCGTGATATTAACAATCTTTCTATTATTACTTTATTTATGTATTCGTAATATTTGACTTTATTAATTTATTTATATATATTCGTTTTCCAATATATCCAGATGGAAAGACAACACATCGAAATAACCCGTATTATGTACTGTTATGAGTTTATGGCAAGTTGTTTATAAATTCAACAAAAGTGTAATTAACCGGATTTACACCCCAGTAAACATGGTTACCACTCACTCAGCAATCATTTAATATTTGTATGACATAAAGATAGGATTCTATGGTAGCTTGATGAGACAGGGTGTAGGTCGAAGAACAATAGACTAAATTAAATTAAATCGATATTTACAAAAGTGGTGATAACTTCAAAAAAATAAAAAATAAATTTGTCTCTACAGCTTCAATCATCGAGTTTTTCTTAAAAATGTGTTTCTAAATAAACATATATATGTAATATAGCATATATTTGTAAATACCTTTAAATACATGTACCTATATACACATTACACACGAAACCTGTACGTATGGCATAAAGTACGATTGGAAGACACTGGCTCCTCAGTAACTCTTTTGTCCCAATTTCTTCTTTTATCATGAAAACGGGTAATTTGTGAGACTTACAAATTCAAAACCTACATCTAACCTTTTGATATAAAGAAAGATATTTCTAATGCTGACGTTTGTTTCAATGTTGAATATTTGACTAAATTCTTGGAACGTATGAAACAAAATGTTATCATTGTTCGATAATAGTTCATTCATTATAATCATATTATAATAGAGATATTTATAATAACTATGTAGCTATCCCAGATACATGCAGGTTAGCCCGTGGACCTTCATCCATCCGTCCGTCATTCCGTCTGTCCTTAAACACCTCTTGTTAGCTCTATTTCTCAGTAAAAACTTGAGAAATTTTCTCAAATTTCACATGAAGATTCCCCATGGTATCTAGTTATGCATTTTTGGGACTGATCACAAAAACTTCTCATGACTTACTGGAGGGATCTGTCTCAAATTTCATATAAAGGTCTCCCATGGTCCCAAGTTATGCATATTGACTTTTAAGACTGATCACAAAACAATAATGGCCGACAGGCAGCCATCTTTAATTTGAGAGTTAGAATTTGTTAGCACTATTTCTCAGAACTAACTAGAGGGAAATTTCTCGAATTTAACATGAAGGTTGTCCATGGTCCCTTGTTATGCAAATCAAATGTTGGGGATAATTAGAAAACCAAGATGGCCGACAGGCAGGCATGTTTAATTTGAGAGCTTTAGTTTGTAAGCGCTATTTCCCAGAAAGTGCTGGATATGTCGTTTTCAGTTTTCACATGAAAGTTCCACATGATCCCTAGGTATGCATATATGTTTTTAGGACTTGCCACAAAATTAAGACCATCTTGAATTCGAGTGTTAAAGTTTATTAGTGCTATTACTCAGAAAGGACTGGAAAGATTTTCCTTTATTTCACATGAAAGTTTCTCATGGACCCTAGTTATGCATATCGACTTTTGGGACTGATAAAAAAAAACAAGATGGCCGACAAGCAGCCATCATGATATTAAGAGTTAAAGTTGGTTTGCGCTTTTTCTCAGGATGTACAGGAAGTGTTGTTATTTTTCAAATGTCACATGAATGTTCTCCATGTTCCCTTGTTATGCATTTTGAACTTTTAGGATGATTGGAAAATCAATATTGAATTTTGGAGTAAATTTTGTTAGTGCTATTGCTCAAAAGGTTTTGTTGGTATCCTTCTCAAATTTCAAATAAGGATTTCTCTTTGTTCTTAGTAGCATATCAAGTTTTTGGACTGATCTGAAAACCAAGGTGTTGACAGGCAGCCATCTTGTTACAGTATAAGGTTGTTGTCGCTATTTCTTATAAAGTACTGGAGGAATCTTTCTCTTGATGTTTAGGTTCTCCTTGGTCCTTAGTTGTGCATGTTAACGTTCGAGATTGATCAGATGACTGATTAAAATGGCGAACAGACAAACTGATCAAACAGATAAGAGACAAGATTAAACTGACATAGAACTAATAAATATGATACGATGGTGGGCGCCAAGATCCCTGGGATCTCTTGTTAATTTATTATCACCAAATAATAAGACCAAGTTCGCGGTGTTTATCCTATTGCAAATATCTATGCAAACATTGTACATGGAATATCTAATAGATAGGGTCCCCATGTGTTACATCATCTTTTATCTGAGATAAGTGTTATCTTTATCCAAATTTAAAAATAATTAAGTACTTTACCAATAACCTATATTCAATTCCCACATAAGTCCCTTCATGCATACACAGACACGTTTTAACTGCGACTGGTAAATGGACATCTGCAACAGGCTGTAACCGAAGTTCACTAAGGGGGAAAACATGAAATCTTAGCCAGGTGTCACTGAGTATTTTCCAAATGGTCGCTGAGAGAGAATCAATCATATATATACAAATATATGTATATATTCTTATCAGATATTTATCTATTGTTGTCAATATATAAACATTTGTTCGACGAACACATTGTTTGCCACTTTTGCTACGGTGTACTTTAACTGAACAAGTACTGTGAGGCAAATAGGTTATAGTGTTCAATATGCAATGTTTAGTTTTAGTACTTATCATATACGGAAAAATTGTTAAATAGCGAGATGTTAGAATTCCGACGTCGACACAGAGGTCGGGGATTTGAGTAAAGGAGTACCGTTTTGGTTTCTCAGGAAATATTGTATGTGTATACTGCGGTCTATTTATAAAATTAATCGATTTAAATAAAACACGATTGAAAACTAAATCACGCCTCTTCGTTATAATTGCCACCTCTTCTTTTTCACGAAAAGGAATCGCTGTTGATACGACAACAGAAAATGATATATAACTTTACCCAGGTATCACATTGCGATTGTACAATGGTCCACGATATTGCTAGGTAAAGGGGTATTGATATCATATGTGATACGTTATTTTTGATATATAACATAATTTGTTTTCTTTCTGAAATTGAAATTCTCTGAAACGATTGAATATGAGATTTTTCTCGTGTTTTGGAAATTCTTTTGATAATACTGTTATGATATTGCCGAGTTATTGCCATACTTCTGGTAAAACTACAAGTAAGGTCACGAGGTAATTTATTTTCGGAAACAAATTGCTTATGGATTGCATGAACACTCAAATTTGTTTTCCATCAAATCTACTTTTTCGGCGGATATTTCCACACATTGATTGTTTGTATAAAGAGTTATTGAAATAATGCTAAATGTTTAGGTATCATTAATAATGAAGTATATATTATGCCGAGCTTTGTAACACATACATACTAATATATTTTACTCCGGAGGTGACACACGTAGGCTTTTCCTACAATACCACAGTTGTTATCTGTCGGTGTTAGGACCACGAAAATATTGTATGTACTCCAAACCGATTGGAGAAATTTTTCGTCGCCATAGCTTTCGCTATCATTGCTATGCTGATGACACACACATGTACATGGTCATAAAACCACAGGACAGTTGGAATACAGTCTCAGAAAGTCTGGAATCTTGTCTGACAGATATCATTATCTGGATGAACGCCAACATGCTTAAACTTAATCAGGAAAAGACAGAACTAATCGTCTTTTCCCCAAAGTGTCAACAAACAATGGCTCTCCAGCTCAAGGTTGGTGCCAGAACTATTGAGACTGTTCCAGCGGTTAAAAGCCTAGGGTTATACTTTGACAGTTCTCTGAACATGGAGAAACAAGTGAACGCTATTGTCAAATCCTGTTACTACCAGATCAGTAACATCGGCTGTATTCGGCAGTTTCTAACTGCAGATGCATGCAAGATTTTGGTGCATTCACTTGTTACCTCTCGGTTGGATTATGGTAACGCCCTGCTCTGTGGTATATCTGACAAACTAACTTATCGTCTGCAGAGGGTCCAGAACACTTCAGCACGGCTAGTTACTCGTACTCGAAAGAGAGAGCACATCACACCTGCGCTTTATTCGTTGCACTGGTTACCTGTACGATACAGGTCGCAGTACAAAATTCTGGAATACACATGCAAGGCACTGAATGGAACAGCTCCTCAGTACTTACATGAACTTGTTATCCTGTATCAGCCGTCAAGATCACTGCGGTCGGAGTCAGAATCTTTGTTGTGTGTCCCAAAATCTCGTACTGTGATCTACGGAAGCAGATGCTTTGGGAGGTTTCGGCTACGTTGTGGAATAGCTTACCATCTGCTATTAGGAAGTCAAATACCCTGGCCGAGTTCAAGAGGGACATAAAAACTCACCTCTTCACGTCTGCATTTTAGAATCTTTGCAAAGACGTCATGTAAATACCACCCTTTTATTTGTTCAATTATGTGCATATTGCTTGTTAAATGTATGAAAGTGATAGTAAGTGATAGTTTTTTGTTTTCACAATTATAACTATTACTATTATCCATATGTTGTAAAGCGCCTTACAGTAATTTTACAAATTATATAGGGCGCTATATAAATGCTGTATATTATTATTATTATTATCTGATGTAACTGAATCCAATCAATGGGTAGTTTAGTGATACGGTTTGGAATGTTAGAGTTATACACATTGCATTATGGAAATCATGAAGCTCAAAAAGTATTAAAAATCTTAACATTAGGTACTCAGTAAGTTTGTTTCTATTTTGTTTTCTTTCGGACGACTAAGCTTCAGTTATTGAGATAATGATATTAAAATAAAATGAAGACTTTGTCCATTACCACAAAGCTTGGTAAATACTGCTTAGGCAATATTTCAGTAAAGCCTCTGGAATACATCAGGAGTTACTTATACTGGATAATAATCAGGAAATGTGGGAGGAAACAAGAGGCATAAGCCTTATCAATTTTCACATCTTCTTCATAATATACCACATAGACAAAATGCAAATGATTGCCAATGATTAACTTCAATGCGATATAGCCAATTCAATTTTGTATACACGCATTGAAACTTCGGAATATGATAAGGTATCTGCTTTCATTTAAAATAAAGGAAGATCTCAAGATTTTTTTTCACCTCGATTTCTCTGGTGTATTATGAATAGAAAAAGCATTACAATGCATCGGTTTATCATACCTGTTTATTATATTTTTACGAAATGAATTTGTTCTTTTTTTCGGAGAAAAATATCTTCCCGCAAGTGCGAAAACCATCAATATTCAATAATTTTTAATTAAGAAAACCTGTCAGACATTCTATGGAGGGCTTTTTGTTGTTACTAATTTACTATTATTTTAACACCCTTTTCAATATATTGCCTGATCCCTTGAGGGCAAAATTTTCTCAATACAAAATGAAAGAAAAGGATCTATTGTGCATTGAAACTATTTATTAACAAGGCAAAATATTGCAAGGCAATCCATAGACTCCCATGGCCACCGGTAAGAATTTCTATACACAAACAGTACAATTATGTCAGGAAGAATATAGGTCAGAGTGAGGTCATAATGACCTACTTCACTCCGCCATCCCAAGATATCCTTGTTCACCAAATCTGGTTACTCCAGGTAAAATAGCATAGAAGATGTGTCCCGTACAAAAAAAAAATCAAAAATAAAGGTTAAAGGTCACGTCATACGCCACATTGACCTAAATCTTGCACTTTGCACTCCTCTGGTTACTCCAGGTGAAATAGTAAAGAATATATGCCCCAGTCCGATTTTATCAAAAGTTAAGGTCAAATGCAAAATCATATAGGACACAGTGAGTTCAAAGTGACCTTCTTGCACTCATCACTCTGCCATCCAAAGATGTCCTTATACACCAAATCTAGTTACTCCAGGTGAAATAATAAAGATATGTCCATGACAACCTTCTCGGACGGACGGGCGGACTGACGGACGTAGTGCAAACCTATATTCTTTCGAGAACCCTTCGGGAACTAAAAAATAATAAAGCAATGTACTTTTTTCAGTTCATGAAAATCTACATGTTTGCCTAAATTACCATGCTTAATGCCCCAGGCTAGTAAAAAATGACAATGTTTACTTTGAGACATAAATTGGGCTTGTATTTCCTTTTTCGAAAGAACCTTCAAACTAAAGTTCACTAATTACTATGTTGTATATATTGGCTATGTCTGACCCCTGGAAGGGGCTAGCATGATTGTATTCCTGGGTGGTAGCAGACCCGGGGGAAACTTTGCTAGTTGTCTTTGGATTTCCAGTAGGTGTTTTTCATTTAGGGACAATAGTTTCAACCATTTCAATATTATAAGGTCACCATGCTGGAGTGTCAGGACCCTAGGAGCAACCACAGTCAGTACGAGTGTATTAATCTTTTCAATTTCTAAGTACACACAGACGAACAATAAAGAACTGATGATGCTACAACATCTCTCATTTGCAAGCTTTACCTGGTCTGCAGGTGACATGCAAACGCAATAAACTTAGCTCAAAGATGATTCTAAATCAGTATTTAGTAGTTATGAGAGATGATTCTACATCAACATTAAGTAATTATATATAACTATAGTTGCCATTTTGTAA
The DNA here is from genome assembly GCF_002113885.1 of Mizuhopecten yessoensis. Lineage (NCBI taxonomy): Eukaryota > Metazoa > Mollusca > Bivalvia > Pectinida > Pectinidae > Mizuhopecten > Mizuhopecten yessoensis. Next base: position 3,315,076 of record NW_018408726.1, read on the forward strand.
CTCTAAACCAGCATTCAATTTCTCAATATTCCAATATTGGAGAAGCAATGGCTACAATATCAATTCCTTTTGAATAACCAAATGATAAAATGATTTAATCATTTACATTTTAATGTAAGCAAGCATTATATCGTTAACATATTTTGAACCTAAAGCATGATACCACTGTACCAGTATATTCAGAAGCCAGATGCTGCAATAGATATAAACAGGGCCATTGCAATTAAAACACAGAAATGATCAATATACAACAGTGATCTCACCAAGTTATACAAAAGATACATGGACCTGATCGAGTTGTAATGCAATTATATTTTTTGTTGTAGTTCATAAACTAAAAAAGGTCTTTTGAATTCCTTGAGATAAATTCATGTTGGGAGTAACCAACATATATTATTGATTTATCATTTATGGCGGGTACATAATTGTCTGACATACGGTAATATCGCTTACAATTTTCAGAAAAAAATGATATAGAGGAGGAATGAATGACACGAGGGTAATGAAATAACAATTTCCGAAATAGCAACTTTGGACCTTTCCATCCATGAAAAGCGTTTGATTCTAGCATATCTGGATCTGAAGAAGGAGATTGTTGAAATTTCAGCCAATTTGTCCTCTTTGGCCTCTTCCTTCAGGCCCTAGGAAAGGGCCAGGTTCTTAATTTTCATACCATCAAAATTCAGTCACATGATAGTCATTCCAACCAACTTTGAATTTGTTCCCACTTAAAGTAAACAAAATACACCCAAAAGTGTTATGTCCCCATGCAAACTACAGTGCGGATAAATTGATCATGACCTACCTTAAATGTTCCTGTGGAACATTTTATCACCTACTTTGTATCCATGAAGATCCTTTTAATAGTCCGGCAAAGATCACATGCACGTTCTTCCTGTTATGGTTATCGGATCCTGACCACATTCTTGACAGAATAATAGCCATTGAAATGCATAGAAATTCATTTTTCTTACAGTTGTAAAATTTTGCCTTCTTACTGACCAACCCTATTTTTCTCTGGAATGTTGCCTGAAACACATTTTGTTTTGTTTTAGCCTAAACATAAACCCTTTCTCAAGGAGGAATGAATGATCCAGAGGTAGCAAAATATTCATAAATTTGAAATAGGTCTACAGGACCTTTCCATCTATGAAGAGTATTTGATGATAGTATCTATGTGCCTGAATAAGAATTGAATTTTTTTGTCAATTTGACCTAGTCTCGTTTCTGTTTTTATTGGTATACATGTGTTTAACCTTTCTGACTGAAAAAACGTCTGAAAAGGTGTAATCCTTATTAAACAATGTGCATCCAGATATGCTCTCTTTTCAAATTCAAATTATCTTCAAAAGTTCCGTCATGTCTAGGTTGTTTGAAAACATTTTATGTTTATAAGATTATTTTTAATATTGGCTGAAAAAATAAGGACATTTTACAGGTATTTAACACTTTAAGCATAACATTATCAACAGCAGTATTGTATTGATAAATACAGGTATGGTAGATAAATACTACAAAGACATAAGTTCATCTTTGTTTGTACATGTATATTATATTGATAATTATGGTGGATTTGTGATCTTTTGCTACCAACACAAAGATGACATAGGTTAATAAGTCTATCACTACCGTGGATTTGTGATCTTTTGCCCACAACACATAGATGACATAGGTAAATAAGTCTATCGCTACTGTTGATGTGTGATCTTTTGCTCATAACACATAGACGACATAGGTAATAGGTCTATCACTACCGTGGATTTGTGATCTTTTGCTCACAACACATACATGACATAGGTTAATAAGTCTATCGCTACTGTGGATTTGTGATCTTTTGCTCACAACACATAGATGACATATGTTATTAAGTCTATCACTGCTGTGGATTTGCTCAGAAGAACTAGGACTTGGCAGGTGTAATTACACCTGTCGTGTCTCACTCCTGCTATTGGCCGGAATAATTAGGTGTATACATGTAGCCACACATGGCAAGTCTCAGTCCTACTAGTGATATTTAATAAGAATAGGCTTTCTGTATCCCACTACATAATCGTAAGAAGCGACTAATGCGCCCCCTGCAGAATCGGATTTTGTCTTCAGTGTCTTCTACGAAGGGGACATGGACGAGACCCAAATTGATCTGCTGCCCCCATTCAAACAATTGGAATTATGTCGTTTCCTATCCTTCCTACTATCATCGTTGTACATTGCGAATATTTATTTTGCGCTGAGAGCTAATGATGCATGATTTATATAATAAATACTGTTACATTGAACATGCTTGTGATGTATAGCCTCTTCAGTGGCGGTATTATAACGTAACAAATAAATGTATCACCTATGTATTCTCCAACTTTAGATAGGTACCACTGCATACCGTACATGTACACTTCCGCCGGAACTCCCAACATCATTATAGCAGACAGCTCACAAATGAACAATTTTAACTGCATGTTTAAATGTAAAAGATTTGGTAATAACGTCATCTTCTGAGAGATAGAAGGGACATACAAATGTAACATGATTTACATAAAATACCATTTATGTCTTTTGTCAGAATTTTTACAAGTATTACTTTTTACAATGTATTTGTGGATAAAATATCAACCATCTTCTTGATTAAAGCGTCAATNGAGACTGCTACGAAGACACATTTTGTCACAATGCTAGTTATTTGTTGAAAATGAAGTTAATATGTCGTATTGAAAAGGCAAGAAACAATGAAATGTTTATTTCTTACATATTTTTCACTTTACGTGACGCAAATATTACCACACGAAAAAAGCGCGGGAATTTGAAGCGTGTTTTTTGACGCGGAGTTCTAATGACGTCTCACGCTTAACAACAACATAGAGCGCCATGTTGTATTGTTTTTCAATGCAATCATTTTTTTCCATTTGCTGATATTATCTGGTAAGATTTCTAGGCAAAACTGATATTAATTGTGTAGTTTTGTAAAAACAATAATGCGTAGACAACACAACCACTTATTCTGTCGTCACTTCATAAAAATTTGAAACTTAAAATCTACGCAGAGAAAAGAATGTACCGTTCAGATTGGACAATACTAAGAGTGACTTCTTCACATGTGAAGATATGATATTTCTTTTATCTCTATAAGAGCTATGTGTTTTATTGAATGGTGAATTCATGATATTTAACTAGTGAAATTTAATAAATATGGTTACCGTAAGGTTAACTATCTATCATATTTTCCTAGAAGGCTTTTACTCATGGGGGAGGACCGACAGTGGACAAAGTGTTTACAGATCAAACCCCGGTGACGTTTGGCATTTTTTATAAAGGTTCATAGAGCATAACCAGTGAAATGGATATTTGTTACGTTTCGAGGACTAGTACACTATGGCATCATCCTCAGACAAATGCCTATTGAAGAGGTTTTTTGGCTACGTATTGCGCGTATATGCACTAATTGTAAGGTTGTATCAATGCACCGAATTTTGATCAAATCGAATCGGCAACGCATTTCGTAATAAACTACACGTAACCAAAACGATTTGAAGGTTTGATCATAATTTCATATATCAATTTATTCCCGTACATTCAATATATATCTTAAGATGACCCTAATTAAAATTCATCCATAACATTTTTCAGTATTAATTACAAGAGAAAATTTACCAAATGCGTTATAATAGGCTTATCTTTCAAGCATACGATAGCATATGATTCCTGTACAGAGTGTTTATATGTTATAGCCTATATGTTATGTTATGTAATATACCTGGCATTTTTTATCGAATACATATTCAGGTACATGTAACACATTCATTTATGATTCATAAAAATGACATTATGAAAATTGTGTGAATATTTAAGCGAATGCATTTTTAATGTTGTGCTATAATTGCAAAAATGATCTGTAGATATACGTATGAATTTGACTTATTCCAATATAACGTCCAATGGTGTTTCTCAACTCCTTTTGTGTTGGATATTGATACCAGATAATCTAGAGGTTCAGAAAAGTAGCATTGTCGACAACCTAGAAGTTAGAAGTTAAGTAAGAATTGTGGCCTTTTTTGGTAAAAAAAAAGTAAAAAGAAAAGAAAAGAAAAGAGGCTGTGGCTGTGCCATTGTTCTTATATCAAATGCAACACCCAAGGAGGAATGTCCATATTCCTCCTATCTTTGTAATGACTGCCTTGATACTTGGGTAGGACGGGTATACGATTTATTCTTGGAAATATTATATGATATGAAGAATAAAACAAAATGTCTGCAATAGTACTATCTAAGATAAAGGGAAAACCATTGTCGGGTTGTCAAATATCATGATTTCTGATAAAAAAAAAATGAAAACGAATATTTGCCATACTTAAAAATAAGTGGTTCAATTTAAAGTTCACATTACGTACAAACGAAAAATAGAAAAGTGGGGATGGCTATGTCCATGTTTAACCTTTAGTCAGGTAGTGACTGATTTGGCGATATCTGGAGTCTAACCGCGCGTATCATAAAATAAGGGAATACTCCAACTGTAATTTGAGGCGGTATATCGTGTTTACATATTTATTTAGATTGACCGATCAAATGCCTTGTTATATCTCAAATATCTTATAATACAGATTTCGGTTTGTATATCTATAGCCATTTCATAAGCTGAAGGCGCACACTATTCTGGCGCATTCCAATTAACAGGTAACTGACCCGTAATGTGTATGTACAGTGTATATAGCCCCGGCCATTAAGAATATCAATACATTATGTAATAAATATCAATATTTAAGGCGATATTTTTACTTGTTATTCTGAGTTGCTAACGCACTAATGCGTATATAAAAGTAAAATGATTTACGTAAAAGGCGTCACAATAACTGGCATTCATATGCATCCCTTTGATGTCTACTTCAAAACAAAATAGGATGAGAA
>NW_018408727.1:0-25087 GCF_002113885.1 Mizuhopecten yessoensis
TCAGGATTACTATAGTAATAATGATGATATCAGGATAACTATAGTTGTATTGATGATGTCAGGATAACTATAGTAATATTGATGATATCAGGATTACTAAAGTAGTATTGATGATATCAGGATAACTATAGTAATAATGATGATATCAGGATTATCATAGTAGTATTGATGATATCAGGATTACTATAGTAGTATTGATGATATGAGGATTACTAAAGTAGTATTGATGATATCAGGATAACTAAAGTAGTATNTAGAATTGTTATAGTAATATTGATGATATCAGGATTACTATAGTATAGTCGATGTCAGATTCCCTTAGGGGTTCAGCGGCTCTGTTGAATTTCCGCCGACTAGTAATCCAATCTTGCTCGGTAAAACTTTCGCGATAAAATCTACGGGGAATCTTCACCCTTAACGCTGGTAAAATATTACTTGAATACAATGTATCTGTGATTTCCTGCCCCAATCAGCCTTGAAAATAAAATATGAGGAAATAGTACATTTGTTCTATTTTCAATTAATATAATGAAAACCCTTACCATGTAATCATGAAAAAAGAAACGGCCTATTTAAAGCAATGCATTTAAATATTTCCAGGTTAACCCTAATATAGTCATTACGTAGTACTTGTCGTGCATATGTTGTGTTTTCAGCTGACATCTGGAAAACCCTGCCCACGTAATCATGAAAAAAGTATTGTATTTAAAGTGAAACAACATCTATTTATATTTACCACGTCAACAGCATATATTAACAGTTAAAGCTCACAATTTACAGTTAAGAGACGACTTGGTACATATCAACATCATACATACATCTTCTGATCTAACCGCCGAAAGATGGCAGGTATGTGAATATGTTTAACTTTAAAAAGGATTAGGAGGCACATATGATATAAACGATCAAAAGATTGTTTACCAGACAACAGTACAGTATGACATACGTTTCAACCCACTTTGGACGTTATATTCCGAATGATAAATTTAAGATTGCATAGAATACATGTTATAGATTTTGAAGATGGTGGGGTCGGAAGTTAATTTGTAAATGGAATTTTTGAAAATAGTTGATTTATAGTGTGATCTGTGATAAGGAGCAGGTAAGTTTTTATAGGTAGGTATTTCTCAAGTTTAAGAAGTGTACTCTGTAGTAGGGACAGAAGTGTTTGTATGGATGAAACAGATTATGGTATGGCTTGTCATGTTAATTCTTTATATAGAAAGGTCGGCAACTAAACAGAATGTACCCCACGACACTTCCGGTCGCCTCAAAAAGACTAATATACCTGTATATTTTTAGGTTTAAGAAGTGTAGTCTGCGCTAGGGAGCAGTTGAGACTATTATTGGAATGGTTTTACTAACAAAGGGCTTAGTCTTTAACACTTTCTATCTTTTAACCTCAATGCCTGAAGATTTGATGCTGTCTAAAAGGACTCTGCAACTGAATTATGTTGAAAGGGATCCGGGTGCATTTGAAAATGAGTCAGCCTAATTGTGGACTCCTTAATTTGTAAATAGTTATTGTCAGTGGCCGTCTTTTTGCCAACATCTTAGTAAGAAATCAAAACTCGTTATAATTTTGGAAAAAGATGTTTCAATATGATAATATAGAGAGTGTTCATCCTTTTGGGTTTTAGGTATCGAACACAATTTAAAACATCTATGAAACATAACGACATTGATATTTTTTCTTAAAACCACATACACTCAGAAAGATCTTGGATATATTGAGTATGCCTGTTATGTAAGTTATATAAGGAAATATCTTTTTAAGTGTATACAAATATCGATATCAACATTGCATACAAAGGTAACAATTAAAAAATCATCTACTAAAAGGACTTTTGGTTTCAGGGGAACAAACACAAACTTTGTACCACCACACAACTAAGGAAGGAGCTAATGGGATATTGAAATCAGGACATATCAAAGAATCGACTGATATGAAGATTGGTGCCGTATATGGTCCAGGTGTCTACATGACCAGTTATGGTCCGGAGAAAAGCCAGGAAGAAATAGCTTTGAATAATTACGGAAACCAAAAAGGTATCGCAATTAAAATATTGCAAGCGGGCAAGACGGACGCGATTATAGCCATTGACATACCAATAAGTCAGGTTGACAAGGTGAATTCGATTCGTGACATTTATATAGCAAACGGAAATGTCACACTGAGAGACAAGAAATACTCTTTATATGTCCGAGATGTTTGTGGAAATGCTATAATTCGATTACAATGTAACTCTCACTTGTCATCAAGAAGTTCTAATGATGTGCTTTGAAATTTATGCAATATATAATATTAGAACCTAAAAACTTGTCATTGTTATTACTGATTATGTACGTATTGTTCTGTATTGGTATACTGGTCGTCAGAAATGCATTGGTAATTTTCCGGATATATGTGCTGTGCCAAATTGTTAAAATTAGTTTATACCTGATTCCGAATTTTAGTCGTGCCGAATTTGGATTTTGTTTTAGTTGTATGCGTTGCAATAAATGAAAGATGGCCATCTTAAACTTTCAGCTTGTGCTTTTCTATCCCCCCTCTCTCATAGGTGATGTTCTTTGTGACTACGTGGTCCTACTTTCGTTTCCATTAAAATCGCTCTTCGCACCATGAAATGACAACTGTTATTTAAGGAGTCTAGATTGCAAGGATTGAATTAATCATTCTTAAACCGAGTGTTCGTTTTCACATTCTACCAGGATCGAAAATGTCCAGCCATAAAACATTTATCAATAATTATGTTCCTCGTGTTCATTTGTGGTAATTTTCCGGATATTATATACTGTGCCAAATTTATTATAATTAGTTTATACCTGATTCCGATTTTTTAGTCGTGCCGAATTTGGTTTTTGTTTTAGTTGTATGCGATGCAATAAATCAAAGATGGCCACCTGCAGTTCGAGCCTTTCTATTTCCCCCTCTCATAGGCGAAACCAGCCAATACAACAGCATTATACTAGTATATTACAATGCACACATTCATGGACTTTACGTCAATGACGTGTGTAGATGAAATAATACGCAGCATCCTCGATACGCTTAAAATATGTCATACCAAAACTGAAGGCACGCGGATATCTCTAGTGGTTAATTTCAGTCACTTTGAACGCTGAATACCAGAAACATTTTTGAGCAATCGATGTTCAAGCTTGCCCAAGATCTTGAGAGTATGAGACGCTAAATTAACATATATTCAAATAATTGCACCTATCTTCAAATAATTGAAGATATGTACAATTGATTGCAGATATGTTCAATGCAATTGAAGATAGGTGCAATTCAATTGAAGATAGGCTCAATTAAAGATGGTTCAAATATGACGAAGTGAACCTATCTTCAATGGGATTGTACCTATCTCCAATTGAATTGAACCCATTTTCAATTGAGTTGTACCTATTTTCAATTATTTGAAGAAATGTACAATGAATTGAATATATATTTATTTGGCGTACCATATTAGAGTTATAACATAAACACTTTACATCACATTAATTTCATTTCTGCAGTATACATTGTCGGAATGCGACCTTTATGATGATATAATTATTAAAACGTTATTTACAAGGATTTTTTGGAAGATTTCAAATCCATTATTAACGAGGCAAGTCCGTATTCTGATCATTAACCAATTTTCATTTTGAATTACATGAAGCTACCAGTAAAAAAATAAGAATAGTGTCCTGATACATTTAACCAGTTTAACGTGTTGCCCATTGCCTGGTGCAGTCTTCAATGTAATTCATTCGTGTTTTGAAATAAGCACGCTGGTCATGTGGTAACTGGTAAGAAATGATCGAAGCCAATTGATGAGGAAGAAGAGTCTGCAAATTCTACATATATGTCAAGTACAGGAGGGTGTTAATGATCAACAATTAGTGTCCTTTTACATCAGTCATGATGAAAGTGAAATGTAATGTAAGGTAGTTATGGCAAAAACACAGAAAATGTCAGCATACATTCAATAGTCGGTGTTCCATCGATATTTTTGATATGCGTGTTTTGAATTTCGGTTATGGGTGACCGAGACTTGTTATTCATTCAAGTAGTGCATTGATGCCTTCCGCCAGTACTTTATTTTCTTTCTCTTATATTAAGCGGCCTCGTCACTGACTGATTCGGCCCCATGCTGGGCACTTCCTCTTCCGGCTTCATTCCACATTTGTTGTAACATTTGATTATTGTGCGTTGTGTTACATAAAGTCTTTACTATCAGAACACGGTGTCATTCCTTATTGGCGTGGTGGCAGCGGATTACCCATGTCTAGAAGACTCTGATGAACATGTAGTCAATCAACAACGTGACATCTGTACATTGAAGTGAAGGCTGTAACCGTGACTTGTTATCTATTCAAGTGATGCATCGATGCCCTCAACTGTACTGTAACTTAGAACTGTACTGTACCGTTACGTATCCGTAATATTAGATAGTATTCAAGTGAAAATGAAACTGAAATAGTTCCACGAATCGATAGTAAACATTTTCACAAAACGAAATGATGATCATGAAACTGAAATAGTTCCACGAATCGATCATATACATTTCCACAAATCGTAACAGGTTATTTTTAGCAAATATACATACTGTTTACAACTGTTTCTCCGTTATCTTTGGTAACGAATTATGAAATACTGAATAGTTGGATGAATGATAATGAATTTGTGATGTCAGATGATATCTACAACTGTTTCATCTTATATAAAAAGTCGAATGCATTGTAAAGATTAAACATCATGCAATTTTTGTCACTGTTACGGTGTACGGTTAGCAGTAACCTGTATCGGTTTAATATTTCTTTTTCAGTGCGTGGTTCCTTATTTCGTATCTCTAGTGGCTATTTTCAGTCACGCTCAACACTGAATATCAGACACAATTTTAGGAGTCAATGTTCAAGGTTGATCAAGTTATTTAGAGTAAAAACTTCACATCACATTAAAACTTTACATCACATTAATTCCATTTTTGCAGTATACATTGTCAGAATGCGACCGTTATCATGAATTATAAGGATTCTTTTGAAGTTTGAATTCCATTATAAACGATGCAAGTCCGTATACTGATCATTAACCCGCATTAGGAAAAAGTACCAAACTGAAGCATTATTAGTACGCTATATAAATGATTAATTGAACAAATGATTGTTCTTGTGTTTTCGTGTGACAATTAATTAGACAAACTACATATTAATGTCAAGGATATTATTCAGCACATCGTTTGTTATTACAACTACATTATATAATATTGTTGCACATACCTAAACGCACATCAAATATTACTTGAATACAGTGCATCTGTGATTCCCTGCCCAAATCAGTCTTGAAAATAAAATAGGATGAAATAGTACATTTGTTCTATTTTCAATTAATATAATGAAAACCCTTACCATGTAATCATGAAAGAAGAAACAGCCTATTTAAAGCATTGGGTTTAAAAAATTCCAGGTAAACCCTAATATAGTCATTACGTAGTACTTGTCGTAAATATGTTAGGTTTTCAGCTGACATCTGGAAAACCTTGCCCACGTAATCATGAAAGAATATATACCCGTGTCAACAGCATATATTAACAGTTAAAGCTCACACATTTACATTTAAGTGACGACTTGGTACATATCAACATCATACATACATCTTCTGATCCAGCCGCCGAAAGATGGCAGGTATGTGAATATGTTTAACTTTAAAAAGGATTAGAAGGCACACATGATATAAACGATCAAAAGATTAGAAAAATCGTATTTGTTTACCCGACATCAGTCCATTATGACATACGTTGCCACACACTTTGGATATTATATTCAGAATGATAAATTCAAATTTCTTTCGTTTGTTTAGACTCAAGATTAATTTATTATGTTGTATATTTCTGTACGCCGATTAAGGACTAATAGTGTTAAGACAGATTTTTTTAATTTTTTTTTTTATTATTAATAATTCTATCTTTATAAGATTGCATAGAATACATGTTATAATTTTGGAGATGGTGGGGTCGGAAGTTAATTTGTAATAGAAATTTTTAAACATAAGTTTATTTATAGTGTGATCTGTGATAAGGAGCACGTAAAGTGTTATAGGTAGTATTTCTCAAGTTTGAGAAGTCTACTCTGTAGTAGGGAGCAGCAGAGTTTGTATGGATGAAACACTTGTTTAAAGAGATTATGGTAAGGCTTGGCGTGTTAATTCTTTTTTAGAAAGGTCGGCAACTAAACAGAATATACCCCACGATACTTCCGGCCGCCTCAAAAAGTCTAATATACCTGTATATTGTAAAGTTTAAGAAGTGTAGTCTGCGCTAGGGAGCAGTTGAGACTGTTATTGGTTTTACTAATAACGGGCTTAGTCTTTAACACTTTCTATCTATCAACCTCAATGCCTATAGAACCCTGAAACTGAATTATGTTGAAAGGGATCCGGGTGCATTTGAAAATGAGTCAGCCTATTTGTGGACTCCTTAATTTGTAAATAGGTATTGTCTGTGGCCGTCTTTTTGCCAACATCTTAGTTAGAAATCAAAACTCGTTATAATTTTGGAAATAAATGTTTAAATATGATAATATAGAGAGTGTTCATTCTAACGATGTGAAACCAAACCATTCCTTTTGGGTATTAGGTATCGAACACAATTAAAAACATCTATGAAACATAACGACACTGATATTTTTTCTTAAAACCACATACACTCAGAAAGATCTTGGATATACTGAGTATGCCTGGTATATAAGTTATATAAGGAAAATATGTTTTTTGAAGTGTATACAAATATTGATATCAACATTGCATACAAAGGTAACAATAAAAAAACTACTAAAAGGACATTTGGTTTCAGACAATAAGGAAGAAACAATAAGAGTGTATCACCACACAAATAAGGAAGGAGCCGAGGGGATATTGCAATCAGGATATATCGCGCCATCGACTGATACGACAACAGATGCCAGATATGGTCCAGGTGCCTACATGACCAGTTATGGTCCGGAGAAAAGCCAGGACGAAATAGCAAGGAACAACTACGACGGATACCAAGATACTTTGGCAAATCAAATGGTAAAGGCGGGCAAGACGGACGCGATTATAGCCATTGACATACCAAAAAGTCAGGTTACCAAGGCAGATTCGGATCGTGACATTTATGTAGCAGAGGGAAATGTCACTCTTGCAGACAAGAATCCCAGTGTTTATGTCCGAGATAAAAGCGGAAAGGCTAATGTGTACAAACCCAAAAAGTAACCTTATCCCTCACTGCTCTTAATGAAGTATTTCTGATGCGTTTTGAAATACATGATTCATTATGATTCGCAACTTTTAAATTCGTGTCGATATATAATAACAAATATTTCCTTTCAAAGTATTTCAATTCTTTAATAAAATATATCTCTGAACTTGAGGAGTAGTCATTGTTATTACTGAGTATGTACGTATACTAGTATATCACAATGCACGCATACTTGGACTTCACATCAATGACGTGTGTAGATGAAATAATATGCCGACAGCATCCTCGATACTCCACGGGTTACGCTCACTTTCGCTCTCTTCACCCCTGGAATATGTCATACCAAAATTGAAGGCACACGAATAGCTATCTGATTGGTCTCAGGTAAAATAATTGACCAATCACTAGTCTGAAACCTGCCCTTTGAAGATTACAGAGAAGCGACACCCGCCTTCAAAACCAGCCCATCTATTATCAATTTTATATGATTTTTTTCATATTAACATTTATGATTAAAGTTAAAAGAACACATCACAAAGGACTAAGGGTTCACAACGTGTCCTGTTATACGCCAAAAAGATGTACCTGTGGTGATTTCATAAAACTGTGTTCTCTGCTCTTTGGGAAAACACTGACATGTTGATTACGTGTCAATATTCTGCTTTTACGATTTAATAAAAATCTGATAAGTGGAAATACCCGTATCCTGCAGCTTTTATCTTGTTTAAAGAGAAAGTACATTCATTTATACACCAACGTCATCAGCACAGACTCCACACGGCGAAATATAGATATCACCTTATCAAGCCAACAGTATCTAACAGGAAATAGCAGATATAGACACTCAAAGACAAGGATAAAAATCCTTGAAACATCGAAAAGAAATATGTCATGAAAACAATTCAAAACAGGTTAAACCTAAACATACCTATTAAATCTAAAATCATATGTGGAATACAGCGATACCAACCTGCTGATTGTGTATGACTTTAATTTAATTCAAAATACCCTAGTAGTTATTTTCAATCACTTTGAACACTGAAAATATCAGAAGCATTTTTGAGGAGACGATGTTCAAGGTTGATTGAGATCTTTAGAGTATCGGGCGTCAAATCCACATATATTCAAATAATTGCACCTATCTTTAAATAATTGAAGATATGTACAATTAATTGAAGATCGGTGCAATTCAATTGAAGATAGGTGCAATTCAATTGAAGAAAGGTTCACGTATGACGAATTGAATCTTCAATTGAATTGTACCTATCTCTAGTTGAATTGAACCTATCTTCAATTGAATTGAACTTATCTTTAATTGAATTGAACTTATCTTCAATTGAATTGAACCTATCTTCAATTGAATTGTACCTATATTTAATTATTTGAAGATGTGTACAAATTAATTGAAAAGATATTAATTTGGTGTTCCATATTAGAGTTCCAACATAAAAACTTTACATCACATTAATTCCATTTCTGCAGTATACATTTTCAGAATGCGACCGTTATCATCACATAGTTATTAAAACGTTAATAAAAAAGAGCCCTTTGAAGATTTTGAATCCATTACAAACGAGGCAAGTCCGTTTTCTGATCATCAACCCGCAATGGGAAAGGGTACCAAACAAAAGCATTATTAGGTACTATTTAGTCTTTCGAAAAGTTGCAGAATTTCCTTGATAATCAAGTAAGTTTGGTTCTTTTATGCAAGTAAAATATGAAATAGTATCTTCAATTTCTTAGGTGCTTTGTTTGTCGACACAATGAAATACTTGCCATGCAGATTAGTGCAAGTGGTTAGACATCTGGGTAACGAAATATAAACATGTATTTGGTTTTCATTTTGAATTTCATGAAGCTAATTCATGAAGTAATTATTTTAAGAATAGTGGCCTACTAGATTTAACCAGTTAAACGTTTTGCCAATTGCCTGGTGCAGTCTTCAATGTAATTCATTCGTGTTTTGAAATAAGCACGCTGGTCATGTGGTAACTGGTAAGAAATGATCGAAGCAAATTCATGATGAAGCAGTCTTCACATTCTACATACTTCAAGTACAGGAGGGTGTAAAAGATCAACAATTAGTGTCCTTTGACATCAGTTATGATGAAAGTGAAGTGTAATGACTAAGTAAGGTAGTCATGGCAAAAACACAGAAAATGTCAGTATACATTCAATATTCGGTGTTCCATCGATAGTTTGATACGTGTTTTGAATTTCGGTTAGGGGTGGCCGTGACTTGTTATCTATTCAAGTGGTGCATGATGCCCTCAGCTGTACTGTCACTTAGAACTATACTGTACCGTTACGTATCCGTAATATTAGATAGCATTCAAGTGAAAATGAAACTAAAATAGTTCCACGAATCGATAGTAAACATTTTCACAAAATGTAATGATAATGAAACTTAAACAGTTCCATGAATCGTTAATTAACATTTCAACAAATCGTAACATGTTATTTTTAGCAAATAGACAAACTCAGGTGACCACAGTGTTGCCATGTTTCTCCGTTAGCTCTGATAACGAATTATGAAATACTGAATAGTTGGATGAATGATAATGAATTTGTGATGTCAGATGATATCTTCAACTGTTTCGTCTTATATATAAAATCGAATACATTATAAAGATTAAACATCATGCACCTTTTTAAAAATAATAATACGGTAGTCTTTTTTAATTGAACATTTATAATAACAACAGATCGAGGTGGTCAATATCGCTCACCTAGATATTTAAGCAATTATGTAAAATATTTCCAAACGTTATAGTATTGTAATATGCTATTTCAGCCTTTCAGTACCAAGGGAGACGACACCATTGTTTATGAAAATATATAAATACAAACGATTAGAAATTTGAGTTCTCAAATTCTGTTTAATAGAATAGCAAATGCAATAATGGGGTGACTGATTGAGGATATCTACATAATTATCTTATCTCGTTAGTTTGATGAAGAGCTTTAATAGAAAACTAGGTTAATAGAACTGCTTACTTCATGTTATTTGAAAGATGTGAACTATTTTTTATAAATACCTTTAAAACATCTGATCAGCTAAAATTTATCTGTTACATGTATAACTCGGCTATAACAAATGACACAAGTATAGGGGTAATATACGTTGTACGTGTAAGTGACGATGTACGTTTAGTATATTCGTTGTTGGCTTGTATGCAGTAAACTGATAATTTGGAAATGAACTATGTATACTATAAGATGAACTTAACGATATTTAGATAGCAATGCCGTTGTAACGAGATACTGACTCGTTTTAATGAGATATTAAGTCGTTGTTACGAGAAAATATCTAGTTTTAACGCGATACTTGGTCGTTATAACTAGGTACTAGCTCGATATAACGAGATGCTAAGTCGTTACAACGAGCTAAATATCTTTTAGTTGTCCTCAATTAACCACCGTACAATAAATATTCCTTATACATGTTATTTTTGTCATGTCGCAAATTCTGATTTTGAAATGTTTCTTAACCAATGATAAGCATACATTGCTCTTTGTAGTCTACATTGCTTGTCTAGCAATAAGACCTAAAATATCTGGAGGGTTTTTTCGTCTTCGTGAAATGTATAAATAGAATTGTATGTTCATTGAAGTTATTCTATGAAACGTTTCTCTATACATAAAACTATCGATTAACCTGACAAGATCAATTTATGTTACCATCCTGCTTTAAAAACCGAAGACATACAAGAAAACAATTTGTACTGTTGTTTCGTTGATTAAGATTATCAAATTTTGGAAAAAAAGACTTGACGGTCACAATTTCATTCTAAGGGTCTGTAATAATGTAGCATTTAAATTGGAGAACACGCAGCAATTTTTTCATAATAAATCAGCCAGAATTAGTCCATTCACAGAATCAGAATGATGGCAGGTGATTAGTTCGTGAAGAAGGAACGACCGAAACACGACTGACCGTAGATAAAATAGCGACAGTTTTGATCCAGCGTTGTATCCCTTGAAACATAATGGACTTGGTCTAACTATAATATGATGATGCTAAATCAGCTGCAGTACCTGATGGGGAAACAACTTTTGTCATGAACACAAAAATAGTACCATCCCGAATATCAAAAAGGTGGTTGCAAAGATTCACCGTTCGGAGATTGGCTACGATCAATCCGAAATGGCTGTAACAAACTAGACTTCTAATATTTTTTTAAACTAGATAATAATCTCCCCTAAAATACATATACTTATCAATGAGTCTATAATGTAATACTCTGCATATTGTGCATAACGTTGTGCATTAATCAATAGCTTTTTGACGAGTATTTCATCGTCCGTCATTAAGCCAAGAAAGTCCAGATCAGCCAGCTACTGATAATAGAGTGTGTATTCCCATGCCCTGCCATTCTCGTCCCGGATGTAGACACGGTGGTTTTTGTTGAACAGAATGAGGTCCCCCGGATATAGATGGATGTCCCGACGATCCTGTAGTCTTATCACTTTGTTGGCCTCTTGTGTTGGCATTTCTATAGCGATCACGGCATCAGTTCGCTCCGAACCCTCCATATATTGCCATTGATTACCCGATAAACCATCCCAGTTATTGCGGGCAATCTCTCCAGCTGAACGTTGGGGCCCTAGTCGAGTTAAGTAGGTGCCGTTAGCATAAACTGCGTCCCCTCCGAACCCAACTGACTGACGGATGACACCTTCTCGCATTATAGCCGCAACAGTTGTACGGTTGTGTGGTGAAAGTAGGTGGTAGGACCTACAAGAATAAAACAGACAATGACAAAGACAATGGAAGAAGTATATTGGTCCTCTTTCACTAGCTTAGGTGGCAGGATGGCCAATTGAAATTTGCCAACGATAAAATTGAATTTGCTGGCAATAACATTTAAAGCAGGTGATTTTTGGAAGATACAAGGCAAGGAGCAAATCGACGAGTTGGGACAGAGTATAGTGTGTGTGTGTGGGGGGGGGGGGGGTGTACTACAAACAAAACGTATGCTCCTGCATCAGGTTTAAAACATATGTGTAAATAAAGATGATTTGGACATGTTTATTTCTCTATTTGTTTTCTTTGTAATTTGATTAAAATTAACTATATTCCTCTATATTAATTGTATGCATTTTATTTTAACCACATGTGTTAAAAGAATTCGCCTAAACATGACCCTTAATAGGTTGTTGTTTTATCTTCCTCATGCGTCAATAAACAAGAGGACCAGAGGGCCTGTATCCAAGTCTTTGTATATATAGTTTTGGAGTGAGGATCTCAACCGTTTCAATGTTATGACCCAGGTGTTAAGTTTGCAAGGGTGGGGCAGATCCCGGGGTCAATTCTAATATCATGACAGCATTTGTCTTTTTATGCCCGGCAATTGTATATGTAGTTTTGGGGTGGAGATCTCAACCGTTTCATAGTTATGACCCAGGGGTTAAGTTTGCAAGGGTGGAGACCCCAAGCCCATCCTGGAAGCATATGTGCATTCTGCTCTTTATACTCAGCAATTGTATCTATGGTTATAGGAATGGATCTCAAACATTTCCAAGTAATAAACAAATACTGGCCCCTCCCCTTAGCCGGGGTGTCAGAACCACTATTAGTACAATTTTGAATCCCCACCTCCCATGAATGCTTCCGACCAAATATGATTTAAATCCAGTGCATAGTTCTACAGAAGAAATCGTTTATAGCAATAAAGCCAAATTACCCCCTTTTGGCCTGGACCCTCAACACCCTGGGGGTGGCCAAACCATTTGTATAATTTTGAATCCTCACTACCTAGGGATTCTTCCAGTCAAATATGGTTGATATTCATCTTTTGGTTCCGGATCTAGAGAAGAAGTTGCTTAAAGCAATGTAGCAAAATAGCCCTTTTTGGCCCCGCCCGTCAGCCCCCTGGGGGTCAGCCCCAATATTTGCACAATTTTGAATCCCTGCCTCACATGAATGCTTCCAACCAGATTTGATCAATATCCAGTGCAAAGTTCTACAGAAGATGTTTTTCATACCAATATAGCCAAATTGCCCCCTTTTAGCCCTACCCCTCAGCCCCCTGGGGGTCAGTCCCACCATTTGTACAATTTTGAATCCCCACTACCTAGGGATGCTTTCAGTCAAAAATGGTTGATGTCAATATAGTGCAATTTAGCCAGATTGTCCCCTTTTGGCCCCGCCCATCAGCCCCCTTGGGGGTCAGACCCACCATTTGTACCAATTTTAATCCCCACTACATAGGGATGCTTCCAGTCAAATTTAGTCAAACTCCAATCAGTGGTTAAAAAGAAGAAGTCGTTTGAAGAAATTGCTGACGTACGGACGACGGACGCTACGGTACGGCATAAGCTCATCTTGGTCCTTTTGACCAGGTGAGCTATAACAAGAATGCTACGAACATCTAATTAAAATAATAAGATTATGATAGTGAGTGGGTGAGCATCTATTTCATACACTGAAATATATCTTAATATTTGTGCAAAGTTTGCTCGCTTGTTTTGATTTACATCTCCCAAGCTAAATGGGCACTTCCGTGCAGAAAGGAGAAAGCCACCAGCTGAGAACATCCACACAGTTAAAAGCTCAGATATGGAGCCGATATGTCAGTTAAATGATGGGTCATCTGGTACCTACGTAAAGTCAAAAACTTATTACCCTTTCCCGCGTAGTAAGCCATCTTGCTGCTGTCCAAACTATAAGCGAAAAAGTGACGTTAAACTTATCGTTGTCCACTTGATCTGTGTATGCTTTGAAGAAAAAAATCGATATTCTACAAATAACACTTTTTGATAAAAATGAAACTTAGATAGTTCCACGAATCGATAGTGAAAATTTCCACAAATCGTAACAGGTTATTTTTTAGCAAATAGACATACTCAGATGACCACAGTGTTGCCCTGTTTCTCCGTTAGCTCTGATAACGAATTATGAAATACCGAATAGTTGGATGAATGATAATATATTTGTGATGTCAGATGATATCTACACCTGTTTCATCTTATATAGAAAAACTCGAATGCATTGTAAAGATTAAACATCATACATCTTTTTCAATGTTTTATACGGTAGTCTTTTTAAATAGAACATTTATAATAACAACAGATCGAGTTGGTCAATATCGCTCACCTAGATATTTAAGCAATTATGTAAAATATTTCCATACGTAATAGTTTTGTAAATTGCAATTTCAGCCCAATTTTACCAAGGGAGACGACACCATTGTTTCTGAAAAACAAAAATACAAACGATAAGAAATTTGAGCACTCAAATTCTGTTTAATAGAATAGCGAATGCAATAATACGGTGACTGATTGAGGATATCAAAATAATTATTTTATATCGTTAGTTTGATGAAGAGCTTCAATAGAAATTCACATCGGTTACTTACTTGCCCATTTAGGTTAATAGAACTGCTATCTTCGTGTGATTTGAAAGAATTGAATTCGTATTTTTATAAATACCTTTAAAGCATCTGATAAGATTAATTTCACCTGTAACATGTATAACTCGGCTATAACAAATGACACAAGTATAGGGTTGATATACGTTGTACGTGCAAGTGACGATGTACGTTTGATTTATTCGTTGTTAGCGTGTAAGCAGTTAACTAATAATTTGGAAATGAACTATGTATACGGTAAGATGAACTTATAGATAACGAGATACCAAGTCGTTGTAACGAGACAATATCTCGTTTAAACGCGATACTTGGTCGTTATAACTAGATACTAGCTCGATATAACGAGATGCTAAGTCCATACAACGAGCTAAATATCTTTTAGTTGTCCTCAATTAACCACCGTAAAAAAGATATTCCTTAAACATGTTTTTTTGTCATGTCGCAAATTCTGATTTTGAAATGTTTCTTAGCCAATGATAAGCATATATTGCTGTTTGTAGTCTACATTGCTTGTCTAGCAATAAGACCTAAAACATCTGGAGGTTTTTTTCGTCTTCGTGAAATGTATAAATAGAATTGTATTGTTCATTGAAGTTATTCTATGAAACGTTTCTCTATACATGAAACTGTCGATTTACCTGACAAGATCAATGTATGTTGACCATCCTGGTTTAAAAACCGAAGACATACAAGAAAACAATTTGTACTGTTGTTTCGTTGATTAAGATTATCAAATTTTGGAATAAAGACTTGACGGATACAATTTCACTCTAAGGGTCTGTAATAATGTAGCATTTAAATTGGAGAACACGCAGCAATTTTTTCATAATAAATCAGCCAGAATTAGTCCATTCACAGAATCAGAATGATGGCAGGTGATTACTTCGTGAAAAAGGAACGACCGAAACACGACCGTAGATAAAAAAAAAATAGCGACAGTTTTGCTTCAGCGTTGTATCCCTTAAAACATAATGGACTTTGCCGAACTATAATATGATGATGTAAAGTCAACTGCAGTACCTGATGGGGAAACGACTATTGTCACGAACACAAACATAGTTGCATCCCGAACAACAAAAAGGTGGTAGCAAAGATTCTCCGTTCGGAGATTGGCTACGATCAATCCGAAATAGCTGCAACAAACTAGACTTCTAATAAATAAAAACTAGATAATAATCTCTCCTAAAATACATATACTTATCAATGAGTCTATAATGTAATACCCTGCATATTGTGCATAACGTTGTGCATTAATCAATAGCTTTTTGACTAGTATTTCATCGTCCGTCATTAAACCAAAAAAGTCCAGATCATCGAGCTGATACTTGAGTGTATACCAGTGCCGTGCCATTCTCGTCCCTGATGTGGACAATGTAATTTTTGTTGTTCAATATGAGGTCCCCCGGATATAGATAGAGGTCTCGAGGATTCGGTAGTCTTTTCACTTTGTGCTAGCATTTCTATTTCGATCACGGCATCAGTTCGCCCTGCAGTTTGAGTGCCCGATAAACCATCCCAGTTATTGTTTGCAATCGCTTTAGCTGGATATTGGGGCCCAAGTAGAGTTAAGTAGGTGCCGCTTCCAAATATTGCGTCACCAAAAAGTCCAGATCAACGAGCTACTGATACTAGAGTGTGTGTTCCCGTGCCTTGCCATTCTCGTCCCGGATGTAGACACGGACCCTGTTGTCCTATCACTTTGCTGGCCTCTTGTGCTGGCATTTCTATAGCGATCACGGCATCAGTTCGCCCGAACCCTCCATATATTCCCAGTGATTACCCGATAAACCAAGTTATTGGGGGCAATCTCTCCAGCTGAACGTTTGGGCCCAAGTCGAGTTAAGTAGGTGCCTTTTCCATATATTGCGTCACCTCCGCTCCCAGTGGACCGACGGATGACACCTTCCCGCATGTGTGGTGGAAGTAAGTGGTAGGACCTACAAGAATAAAACAGACAATTTGCCAATTGTACCATAATGACAAATGAAGAAGTAGATTGGTCCACTTTCACTAGCTTAGGTGGCAGGATGGCCAATTGAAATTTGCCAACGATAACATTGAATTTGCTGGCAATAACATTTAAAGTAGGTGATTTTTGGAAGATACAAGGCAAGGAGCAAATCGACGAGTTTGGACGGAGTATAGGAGGTTTAAAATATATGTGTAAATAAAGATGATTTGGACATGTTTTTCTCTGTATTTGTTTTCTTTGTAATTTGAAAAATTAACTATATTCCTCTACATTATATTTTTTTGCCGGCCCGTCAGCCCCCTAGGGGTCAGCCCCAACATTTGCACAATTTTGAATCCCTGCCTCCCATGAATGCTTCTAACCAGATATGATGAATACCCAGTGCAAAGTTCTACAGTAGGTTTTTTTCATAACAATAGCGCTAAATTGCCCCCTTTTAGCCCCACCCCTCACCCCATGGGGGTCAGCCCCACCATTTGTACAATTCCGAATCCCCACTATCTAGGGATGCTTCCAGTTAAATATGGTTGATGTCAATATCTTAGGTCCAGAGAAGTCGCTTAAGTCAATATAGCAAAATTGCCCCCTTTTGGCCCCGCCCCTCAACCACCTGGGGGGGGGGTCAAACCCACCATTTGTATAATTTTGAATCCCACTACTTAGTGATGCTTCCATTCAAAAATGATAAATATATAGTTCTACAGAAAAAGTTGTTTATATCAAAATAGCCAAATTGCCCCATTTTGGCCCCCACCCCTGTGCCCCCTGGTGGGTATGCCCCACCATTTGTACACTTTTGAATCCCCACTACCTAGTGATGCTACCAATCAAATATGATAACTATCTCTCAAACAGTTCTACAGATAAAGTCGTTTATATCAATATAGCCAAATTGCCCCCTTTTAGCCCCTCCCCTCAGCCCCCTGGGGGTGATAGCGAGTGGGTGAGAGTCTATTTCATAAACTATAACATATCTTTATATTTGTGCAAAGTAAGCTCTCTTGTTTTGATTTACATCTCCCCAGCTGAATGGGCACTTTCGTGCAGATAGGAGCAAGCCACCAGCTGAGAACATCCACACAGCTTAAATCTCAGATATCGAGCCGATATGTCAGTTTAATGATGGGTCATCTAGTACCTACGTAAAGTCAAAAACTTATTGTCCTTACCTTTGGTTAAGTCCAGACCCGCGTAGTAAGCCATCTTGCTGCTGTCCAAACTATAAGCGAAAAGGTGACGTTAAACTAATCATTGTCCACTTGATCTGTGTTAGCTGCGATAACGTAGCTTTCTGACGACGAGAGAATGTTTTTATATATTGCGTCGTCAGAGCTACGAAGCGGTCCTATGCCAACTAATGTAGCAAAATTAAAAGTGTTAATCTGTAAGATTGCATATAATTCACGCCTCATATGAGTATAATGTTATCAAAATAGTGCATAATTGTTGAAAAAACGAATCCTTACCCATGCAAAACCACTTTTACGAAATTAACAAAGTGCGTCTTGGGGGAAAAAATAGAAACGACCGCCATGACAGATCACGCGTGATGTTATCTCAATTAGCCTTTCTATATATGGCCTGCATGGCCAAATAAAGTATTACTACTGATGCCGCCATGTTTACTACAATTTCCATATTGGGTCATGACACCCATATTTGGACGTCTGACCTATATCGGAAGAGAGACGAACTTTCCAACATGGCGGTCAATTCAGATTTCGATTACGCTTGCTACATTAACTTGATAATTTAACGACATTTTAGGCAGAGTTAAACTTCAAGTTGTGCAGGATATCAACAGAAATAGTTCATACTACAACCTTATTTATGGATGCGGACCAATGTGCTGTCAATTAATTCTAAAATCGCCCCGGTGTGATTCACACCGGGCTTGCTCCATTACAAGGCATGGGATCGATTTAATACCCGGCGGGGGCAGAGGAAGCCGGGTATTAATATTAGTACCTGATCTGTGTATGCTTTGAAGAAAAAATGGATATTCTACAAATAACACTTAATGATAATAAATAAACGTAGATAGTTCCACGAATCGAAAGTGAAAATTTTCACAAAACTGAACAGGTTATTTATAGCATATATGTATATCTTTAACATAAAGTAATAACAGGGTTGACCTGTTACACAGTTATCGCTGATAACGAACTATCAAACATTAAATGGATGAATGATAATATATTTGTGATGTCAGACGATATATACAATTGTCTTATCTTATGGTATGTGAAAGAAACTTGGTTAAGCGAATAAATCGCTGCACTTCCAGCCAATCACGCCAAGGGTCTCGATACGTGGCTGACGTCAACCTCATTAGCATTAAAAAAAAGTGCACGTGGCAGGCTGACTGCGAAAAACTTTGAAACTCTGAAATGGCGTGTTTTGGGGGAAACGGAGTTCATGTCCGCGGAAGGAAAATACATTTTACGTGCATGTAGAAGGTTTTTAAAAGAAACTATCCATCTTTCCAACGGTACTAAGCATTTTCCCGTAGATCAACTAGAAATGTTGTTTTCGATGCAAGAGAGTTAGGTGGGGGCATTTCGACATCGAGAGCTACATTTCTACATCTACATATTACTGACCACCCTCATCTATTTGAAGATCATGTCATGTGATCGTTGGGTGCTAATCCAAGGGAAAGAAGATAAAAGATAGTGAAAGGGAATATTTATAAAGTATAGGAGTTAGATTTGTTTGTTGTTAAGAGACAGTTTGAAGCAGTCAGAAGAGGTAATGGAGGTTATATCTGGAGACAGGTTATTTCAGTCTACTATGGTACGAGGGAAAAAGGATTGTTGTACCTGTGTTCTACATGAGAATGTTTGATATGAGTTCTGGTGTGCGTGTCTTGTGTGGCGGTATGGAGGTATGAGTTGGTCTTTTCTTATATTGACTTTGTCATGTTTAGTTTTATGTAGTGTTGTCAGTCGCATGACTCTCCTTCTGTCTTCAAGTGATTGCCAGTTAAGGTGTTGAAGCATGTCATAAACACTGGAAGTGTTTCTAAATTTGTTGGTGACTAATCTGGCTGCTCTACGCTGCACCATTTTTATTTTGTTTATGTCTGTTTTAGTATAATAAGGGTCCCAAACTGAGCATGAAAATTCTAGGGATGGTCTGACAAGTGTTTTATATGCCCGCTCCTTGACATATGTAGGGTTTATCTTTAGATTTCGTCTGAGAAAGCCTAAGGTGGAGTTGGCTTTCCCACAGATGTTATTTATCTGACATTCCCACTTGAGATTTGACTGTATAGTGACACCTAAATATTTTGCTTTGTCTACGTGTTGTAATGTATTTGTGATGGTGTGGGTGTTTGTTGTTGGTGATGGAAAGGACGTTACATTTGTCAGGATGGAAGAACATTTCCCATGCTATCTCCCATAGAGCTAATTTGTCTAAATCTAGTTGTAATAGCTGGTCATCAGATGATGATTTGATAGTAAGATAAACAATGGTGTCATCTGCAAAAAGACGTCCTCCTCCTCAACGATGACAGCCTGGTTCCTATTATCCAGGAAGTTTTCTATCCAGGTGTTAACCTTCTCATTTACACCATAGTAACGAAGCTTATGACAAAGAAGCGAATGACTAACCTTGTCAAAAGCTTTGGAAAAATCCCTAATCAAGACGTCGGTTTGTTTTCCCTTGTCAATGTTGGAGCTGACATCATCAACGAGCTGACTCTCACATGATATTGACCTTCGAAAACCGTGTTGGAGTGGGTAAATGATGTTATGTTTGTCAGCGTGGTTCATGATGTTACTAACCACTATGTGTTCTAGAAGTTTGCTACAAATACATGTGAGAGAGATTGGCCTTTAAATTTTCTGATTTAATTTAGAGCCAGAATTAAGAGATTCGTTAAAGATGATAGAGAGGACAGGGGCAATTTCAGAAGAGAGTTCAACTCGTCAGGTCCAGCTGCTTTACTAGGGTTTAAATGTTGCAGTATTTTTTGTACGCCATTTGGAGTGATATTACATTCTGGCATAATAGGGTACTGGGTAGAAGATGGGATGTTACATTTTTTAAAGGAATTCATCAAAGGATAATTTACCACCTGGGCTAAAAACAGACTGGAATTGAGTGTTAAGGGTCTCAGCCTTACCTACAGGGTCAGTTACAAGTTTACCATGTGATTTTAGGGATGATATACCGTTATATTTGGTCTTTTCATGCTTCATGTATGACCGGAATATTTTGGAGGCACTAAAAGTATTGTCATTTTCTTGTGGGGTAAGAAAGCCTTCAACATATTGCCAGTTGGACCTTCTGAGTTTCTTTTGAATGTCTTGCTTTAGAGCCTTGTATTTAGTCCTCGTGTTCAGATCACCAGACTTTTTGACATTTTTATACAGTCGATTTCTTTTCCTAGAAGCTGTTTATTGTCAAGAGTGACCCAAGGTAGACTAGGTTTGGGTTTGATGGTTTTATGAGGTATGTTGTCCTTAATGAAATCCCAAGAGGGTTGATTTGAAGAGTTCCCATGTATGATTTACATCCCTATTTGTGGATTCAACAATGCACCGTTCACGTCTGGATCCCTCACAAAACGAGCAAAGAGAAAAGTTCGAATCAACTTCCAAAAAAAACTTCCTCGTGGAGGGCAAGGTCGGATTTGCGGTGTTCACTGTATTTATCCATGCGCGAAATTTGTTCCGGGGAAGAATCGAAACAATTTCAAATCTAACTTTCAGCTCCCGAGTTTTATTGATAATCTTAAATCACACTATAGACATATCATACGCAATTGTATTGATACTGAATTGTAGAATAAAATTGAAGTGTTTGTTAAAATTTCAAAGTACTACTTTGTTTGCCAATCAGCACGCGACAACACGCTGTTCCAACTATTGAACGAATGTGTGTGGACTGTCGATAAGGCAGGAATTTTATATTTTAAATATAAAATGTAAGTTAAAAAAGAACATAAGAGGCATAGAAAACGTAAAAATAAGTATTGAACTGTTTTTGTATGGTATTTATGATCTATTTGAATGACACAGCTTTGCAAGCAAACAAATCATTATGTTGTTTGCATGCAAAGCTTTGTTATTCAAATAGATCATAAATACCATACAAAAACAGTTCAATGCTTAAATAATCCCCGAATTTAATTTCATAGTAATATATAAATTGATCATTCAAATTTATTTATAAAGTATTGATCCATCACTTCCCCATGAATGTCCAGGATATCCCTCAGTTGACGTATTGGGGTAACACATTCTTACTGCATTCAATACACATTTTGGCATATTGTTAAAAGATTTTTTTTGTATTTTCTTTCCTGTCATGAGTGATGATCTAGAGACCAGAAGTCCCATGGGTCGGTGACAGACCTCACTGACAACTAAGGATGTATGCGTATACCTAACGTTGAGATCCAATGATGTAAATGTATAACAATTATGACCTCATTACATAAATATTTAGGAAGATATGGTCCAGAAGCTATTTTGATAAAAGGTCAGGGGTTTGGTTGGCCTCTAAACAAGTGTTTGCCCTTTCTGGCAATAAAAGTGAAGCCTCAATCTGTATATATAAAAACTCCTC
Organism: Mizuhopecten yessoensis; assembly: GCF_002113885.1. NCBI lineage: Eukaryota > Metazoa > Mollusca > Bivalvia > Pectinida > Pectinidae > Mizuhopecten > Mizuhopecten yessoensis. Next base: position 22,149 of record NW_018408727.1, read on the forward strand.
TGGTTTTAACATGTTTTAATTTAATGAACATTACATATAATACACAAACACCGGGTTCTATCCACGCTTTTATTGCATAAAAATCGTCACAAGATAACAAAACAAGAGTGACAACATTGCGTTTCATCAATTAGATCAACCTGAATCACTCACAACATGCAGAATCCAAAATACTGATGTGCATGTACATACAAAATACCATACTGGCAAATGTGGTGAACAATTTTCAGATTTGACTACTATTTAATTATTATCAAAGCAATTATAACATCAAAAATATTTTAAACACTTTAAATGAACAGTCCTAACAAACACTTTTGATGACTTTGTGACTATAAAACATCTAAATAAACCACAAAGTTAATAATAGAAAATGTGTAACATCCGTGTTTTGATTCATACAAGATGATGAAATATAACTGAATATGATGATCAGGTGAGGTTTCACGACTAGGATTCATTTATTACACAGATTATACACTCATTCATCAAAAACAATCTACTCAAATGCAGTGACAGTTATGCAGACTTGTCCTAAACATTTGTTTGAAGTGGCGGGCATGTACCGCCTTCAGTTCGTCCGTGTCATAGACACGCTGAAAGATGCTGGAAAGACTGTTGTTGACGCGTTCAGTCATAGACAACGGTGAAAGATGCGGGAAAGAGTGTTGTTGACACGTTCAGTCAAAGACAACGGTGAAAGATGCTGGAAAGACTGTTGTTGACACGTTCACATTAACACGATGTATACTGTAATAAACATCCCAATCATATTTCAGTGAACATTGTCATTCTCTAGTGATGCAACATGCAAGCTAAGGCCACTGTTATACTTCAGCGAAAGTCATCATCATAATCAAACTGCAGTGTTTATCTAATGGGAAAACAAATTAATCTATAAATGTCAAATACTCTTAATTGGCAATACAATGTGCTAGTTATCATCGCAGTTTCACTTCTGCGATATGACACGCTGTCAAATCACTGTCGAACTTCAGCAATATCACGTGCTCTAAATCACCATCACGCTTCAGCGAAAAGACCCAGCAAATGTATCCCACTAGATTTAAGCATTATTGGAAGTGTCAATATGTAGATAGTTGTTGCTATCATTGCATTGAATACTTTAATGAGCCATTATATTTATAATGTAATACCCAAATAAAAGTCGTCCAACATGCATATGTAGTGCCATTATAAATTGGCATAACGATACGAGAAATGGATTTTTTTCTAAAACAGGATCCTACTCTTCAGAAAAAAAATCAACACTGCAGCGATCCACCCACTCTAATGAATGCAAGTTTCATTAATACATTTGTTCATACATGAATTGGCCTCATGTTGAATGAAGTGACCACTCATCCCAACCAGTGCTGAAAATTTGACCTTTTAACATTTACAAAAATTGTGAAATATAACAAAAGTATAGTTGTTTATTACAATATTGTTCTATTGATAATAAATGTTATTTAAGGTTTCTACTATTGTACTTGAAAGAAGATCAAGGCCATTTATAGGAGGAAATGTTATGGTATTCCATGAACACTACGAAATTTTTTGAAAAACTTTTGAACGATATGACCAATGATATGGCCAAGTATGATGATAGCTTTAGTCCAAATGAAAAAGAAAATTTTGATTTTTTTTACCGATCTTTGACCCCAGTCAGAGCTGTAAATTTGACCATTACACGAGAATCTCAACACAGAAAACATGATGGTGGTTTAATAGAACGCTTGACATTTCCAACATATTTGACACCTGCATTTGATACTTTACGGATACAACAATTAAAGTTTGATTTTTTAGACACTTGGTTCAGTGTCCGACTATGAAAAATACTTTACACTCAACATAAACATAAACGTGCTAAATTGTATGCAGGTTGTAAACACATCGAGACATAGCAAGGCATGTCTTGTATTGGAAAAATACAGAAAATGGCATAAAAACCTGGACATAAATGTGACAAAACGTTAGAACTTGAACAATACTGATCCTGACCAGCAATAACAAACTACATACTATTTTACTACATGTTATAACAAAATACTAACTAGATTATAACATACTAGCTACAGTAAACTAGACTATAACATACTAGCTACAGTAAACTAGACTATAAACTAGCTACACAGTAAACTAGACAATAACATACTAGCTACAGTAAACTAAACTACTCTATCAAAGATTTATGAAATAGACTACAACCTAAAAGATACTACTTTAAGGAGTCTACAATGTAATGCTGTGAATATATATTGTAGCACATTAAAATGTCCCTTTTAAGAGTTTTGGTCCCTTAGAATGCAGCTTCCAAAATTACAAGACAAGTTCCAGATCACACAGCTACTGATACTCGCGTGTGTATTCCCGTGCCTTGCCATTCTGGTCCCGGATGTAGACACGGTGGTTTTTGTTGTACAGTTTGAGGTCCCCTGGATAAAGATGGATGTCCCTGCGTTCTGGTAGTCTTTCCACTTTGCCGGCCTCATGTGCTGGCATTTCTATGGCGATCGCGGCATCAGTTCGCCCCGAACCCTCCATATATTCCCAATGATTGCCCGACAAGCCATCCCAGTTATTGCGGGCAATCTCTCCAGCTGAACGTTTGGGCCCAAGTCGAGTTAAGTAGGTGCCGTTTCCATATACTGCGTCACCTCCGCCCCCAGTGGACTGACGGATGACACCGTCCTGCATTATAGCCTCGGCACGTTCTACGCTTGTGTGGTGGAAGTAAGTCGTGGAGCCTACAAACAAAGAACAGGGACAATTTGTCAATTGTTATATCATTAATTACAACACAGGACAAGAGATCCAAGAGGGATCTTGGCGCCCACGATCATGCCATCTTCATTAGTTCTATGTCATTTCCGTCTTTTCTCTTATCGGTTTGATCGAGCTATGTAAATAATAAATGCACCTTTAGGTATCTT
>NW_018408727.1:25785-26240 GCF_002113885.1 Mizuhopecten yessoensis
TAAAATATCATAACCCCGGACCTATTGGTTATACAGAACAAGTCATTTAAAGATTTAAACATATATTGACCACTGTAACCTTGAATATGGGCAAAGGTCATTCATTTTGACAAAATTGGTAGCCCTTCATCCCAGCCTGTTAATGACCAAATATCATCGGCCCCTGTGACCTTGAATATATGTAAAGGTCATTCATTTGAATAAACTTGGATGCCCTTTATCCCAGCATGCTACTGGCCAAATATCATCATCCTAAGACTTTCGGTTATTGAGAAGAAGTTGTTTAAAGATTTGTTATGACAATTGACCCCTGTGACCTTGAAAATGGACAAAGGTCATTCATTTGAACAAACTTGGTAGCCCTTAATCACAGCATGCTACTGGCCAAATATCTAACCCTAAGGCTCTTAATTATTCAAAAGAAGTTGTTTAAAGGTTTTAAACATATTTGACCC
>NW_018408727.1:26538-26993 GCF_002113885.1 Mizuhopecten yessoensis
CGGGCCCAGGTGAGCTAAAAATGAATTTGACTGCCCGCTAAGTACAATTGTTTTGAATTGTACTGATGTTCAGCAGGCACTTACACAAATAGATGTAAAACAAGAGGCCCATAGGGCCTGTATCGCTCACCTGGATATCTAAGCAATCATGGCAGAATATTCTCCAAACGAGATCCATGGGAATATGCCAGACCCCAAGGCCAATCCTTGTAGCATATATATCTGTATTCGATTTTTCATGCCCAGCAACTTTATGTATGGTTATGGGAGGGGATCTCAACTGTTTCTAATCTGTGACTCAGAAACTAGGTCCCTANTAATCTGTGACTCAGAAACTAGGTCCCTAGAGGTTCGGTCAGACCCCAGGGTCTATTTAATATCGTGACTGCATTCGTCTCTTTATGCCCAGCATTGTATATATAGTTTTGGGGTGGGGATCTCAACCGTTTTTAAGT
>NW_018408727.1:28333-28418 GCF_002113885.1 Mizuhopecten yessoensis
AGGAATATATTTGAATTATATTTCTCAATGCGACTTTACTTACGTAAGAGTTATTTCCCTTACACCGGATTGGATAATATTTTGA
>NW_018408727.1:29096-59329 GCF_002113885.1 Mizuhopecten yessoensis
TTACATGTTTTTATCAATGAACTGTCATCTATTGTAAATTTTTCTAAAACTCTTGTTAGCCGATAACAGTAAAAAAAAAAATAAGTGTGTAAGAACACCGCCCGAGTGTGAGCAGCTACAGAGCGATATAGATAAAGTATATGATTGGTCCACTGCGAGGAAAAATGAATTTTAATTACACTATGAGAGGTGAGAACCTGAAGAAAGAAACGCGTGTGAAAGATCTTGGTGTTTGGCTGACCTCTTCAATGAGTTTTAGTACTCACATAAGACGTTCTGTTTCCAAATTAATGCAAATGCTCGGTTTTATAAAATGTCCATGTAAAAGTTTTACACAAATACCTGTTTTAAGGTCTTTATATACAAGTCTTTTCAGGAGTCAGTTAGAATACTGTTGTCAGATCTGGTCTCCTTATCAAACATCTTTAATTCACCAGGTCAAAGTTGTCAGTGCAATTTTTTGAAACTCATATGTTTTAAGGCACACGTTGACTACAATTCCATGTCTTACGCCGACACTTGGAGGCATTCAAATCTTCCTACCCTCAAATTAAACATAGGCTGGCATTTTTAGACTGTGTATTTCTTTACAAATGTGTTAATAGTGCTTTTGATTGCCCATATTTTTGCAAGCAAATGTGTCTTTAGTCCCTGGTCATAATCTACGATCATTTCGTTTCAACCAGTTTTACTGCCAGAGAAGTAGAATTTATAAACGTTAGAAAGTATAGACATTTTAAACAGGATTCAATGTAATTTTTACTATCTTGATTTTGCACCAGACTGTGATATGTTTTGTTCCTCTCTCGCACAGTTCAAAGTGTATTGTACTGTTAAAGAATATTTTCTATCACTGATTCCTTTTGTTTTACATAGGAGTATATTTTATTCTGTGTTACATGCATAACTGACTGCGATATTTTATACATGTGTTGTATTGCTGTTATCCATTCTGTAAGTGGACCCTTGGGTCTGTTGAATTGGAAAGAAAGAAAGAAATAAATAGTATAGGGGCTACAAGCTACACCCACTGTTTATCCAAAATTGAAACCCCTTTGCCCAAAGACACTCTAAAACAAATTTGGTTAAAATCCCTCCATTTGTACAGAATTAACAAAGAAGTAAGCTTTTTAAGATTGACCTTTATTTTCCGTTAGCTCTAAAAGTGTGTGGTGTGGGTACACACCCTCCATTTATTGGGTCCAATTTCCCCAAAGATCCTCCACGTGCACTGGTACAGAAGGTGAAAGATTTTAGCATCACATGTTATTAAAACAATATCTTTGAAATTACAGTTTTAATAATATAATTGGTACTGGACCTGGGAAAATAATGAGAATGACATAAAATCAACCTTTTTATATTGCCAATTGATCCAAAATTGTTATTAATGTTCACTCTGGTAAATGGGAACTATCATTTCAAATACACAAGTTAAGTTTACAACCCTGTGGTAAAGTTTCAAACCATAAATAGATTATATTCACAAATTTGATTTTAATTATCTGACCGTGTACCTATATTGAGACAATGTGACTAACAGCTATTATGCTATTTAATTATGCAATATCTGAGAATGGGAGTTATAATAGGCCTTATGACCATTGCTCACTTGTTGTGATTTACAACTCTCCCAATTGTATATGGACAATGTAATTTGGTACACAGAAGATCTACTGTAGATCTAGAGAAGTCAACAGCTGGGGAAACCGACACAGCGGGACACTACCGATAGCCGACATCGGCGAGTTGAATGATGGGCCATCAAAGAACATAACACATTACGTCACTTGTAAGGCCCTGTTGCCATTCACGAACGCGAGCTAGGTGGCCGCATGATAGCCGCCCCAGGGTCCAGGCAAAGAAACCCAGGGCATAGGGGCTCGGTCTCGGGACACTTTTAGTTAATAATAAACCCATAACGCGTTACACGCCAGTAAATAAATATTACACATTCTAAATAAAGCCTTGTAAAAATTGAAGGTACCGAGGTTACTTTTTTAAATACCTCGAAACCCTCAATTTTTATAATGCTTTAGAATGTGTATAAACACAGGATAAAAAAGTGTTGCTGTTATTTACTGTTTTAACTTGACCAAGGGCTCGCCTCCGCGGCGTGTCGTCCGTCACGATTGCCGTTGAACATTTGACTGCGGTCAAAATAGTATCAAAACCTTTTTAACGTAAAGCAGTTCTGTCACTATTAACAATATGCTAAAACCACACCAATTAAGTGAGCTGGCAATATCTATAGGCTATATATATATCGAGTGCAGCGACTGGACAAACAAAACGCCAATGATTGCAGCATGATTCGCACGATTTGATGACAAACCGCGGGAACGACTGTCAGTGTCAAGATCATTAGATGTCTACGAGATTCAACTTTTCATTTTAACCAACAGGCGAAAACACAATTATATATTGACTCAATGTGCATTTATCCTTACCTTTGGGTTTGTCATCCTGGTCATACCGATGAGCCATCTTGCTGCAGTTCTGCGCGCTGTCCCAATCAAAGTAAGCGAAAAAGTAACGAACCACTTGTTGACCACGTGACAATCGTTAGCTGAGGTTCCAGCGGGGTAATTATTCATGTAGGCACGGGGCGCATAAGGGAAAACTATGCTACCAGCATGAAGATTGCATTTCACTATTTTCCTTACTTAAATATATATTAAAGATGTACTAACGCTGATTTGATGTAATTTAAGTATTGTAGTGCTTTTCTTTTTGTGAAACCAGAGATGTACAAATTATATTTTAAAAAGACAGTAACGATTTTAGCAACATTGAGTCAAATCCTCTAAATTGGCGTTGAATTGTCTTCATTGTGGTTAGCACACATTAGAAATATAACTCTGCCTATCGAAATTAAATGTGGGCATACAAAACATATATGATGTTTTATTTACTTTACCAACTTCGAAATATCTTTTTGTGTGTGTGTTTTTTTTATCTTTGTTGGATACAAATATTTTTGGAATCGTATTTATAAGCTCAAACAGGGAAACTGAAAATTGATTTTTCTTTAAAATCAAACTTAACGTTACATGAGCTTCTCTATCATATGATTTTTTAAGAAATGAGTCTAAGAATTTTTCAATTTAGCGAGCCTCTGGCAAGCTAAATGAAAAATTCGTGACGATCGAGTTTCATGTATTTCATATGAAATGAAAACGAATGTAAGATCCTTTTTATCATATAATCAAGTTTTGTGGCATGTATATTCGTCGTGTAAAACGACAATTTTCATGCAACCTTGAAATGTAAAAAGTCGCAATTTGAACTCCAGCGCGTAAGTCTGTGACGTCACAATTAAAACAATTGAAACTTACAACCAATCACAGGGCTGATACGCAAAAAAATATGACATGGGTACACATTATTTGTTAAATATAATTATGTAATTGTCCCCATTACACGTGACTCTGAAATCCTGACCCGACCTCAATTTTGGACAGTAACGTGCATCCGTTGGAAGGTTTAACAAGGACATATCGAACAGTTAATTGTGTGTTTGGTTGTACCACGGACTTAGATAATCTAATCTAATTCCGTGGTTGTACATTTTTACCTTTAAGATGGTGATCCACCTCAACCGGTCACATGGAACGTGTAACAAATGTGTCTCACAAAAGCTTGACCTGATCTATTAAGTTTGAGTTGTTGGTTGTACATTTAAGATGTTGACCTTTGATAGATAATCTAACGAATACTGAATATCTCATGGAAGTTTGACCGGGGAGGTGTGTGTGTATTATATACAAATGGCCATTAACAGAGTTTAGGAGGAAATGTTATTATATATATATACGACGGATCAGTGAAGCATGTCAGATGAGACAGTCGGACCCGTGGTTCTAAGCAATGCGAGCAGCACCATCACCTCAATATACAGACCTTTTTCGACTGTGGTATGAATTCTACAAAGTTAAGGATACTTTTAAAACTTTGACTTACTTTACCTCCCGTCAGAGACGTATAATACGTCTCTGTTCCCGTGTACAGTAAATTACGTGTTACAAGGACTCAGAATTCTAGATCTTCGACTTAAAAATAAGTTTTAACAAAATCTTGTTTTAAAAGATATCTCTGGTGTGCGTGTAGGTAGAGGGGTATATATTACGTCTCTGATGTAGGGAATTAAAATTATCATTTAGGACAAAATTTGAGGTCTATTGCGTTTTGAATGCCATGCATATATATTAGACTCTTTATCTGGCATACATTAGTAATTAAACTGTCTAGATAGTAAGCTAGCAATAAAGTGTTACCAAAATTCTTGTAATGAATACTATTCTTCCCTTCAACAAAACCCCAATGGACATAGTTTAGATACCCCATGAAAGCCGAATAGAAAATAAAATTGAAAAATTTCCGTATAAAACCCGCAGATGAATGTGTGTGTAACTGGCAAACGTAATACAAAAAACTACCTCAAATTCTCAAAAAATGAAATTTTTATTAAATATTTTTTTACTAAACTTAGATAAAGTGAGTCAGACAGTTTGCTGGGTAGGAGTCGCTGATAACGACGTTAAATGTTGTAAGAGTTGTTTCCCCTGAACCAGCAAAGCTAGTTTTTGGTATTTACCATCAGTCTACGCCTATTATCGAAAATTATCGAAAGAAATTACTTGCATTGAAATGTTTATACTGCATGTTTATCTATAGATACATAACATCTATGTGTTTGTATATCTCTGGTATTACTGTACACTTATGCTGGTAAAGCAAATGGAATCTAAAAAAAGTGCATACGAATTTTCACACTGATATTTCCGTGCCATTCACATGGAAAGGGATTCGTGTTCTACTGTTTTTATATGACTTATACTATGCATACAACCCTTGATGCGAGTTTTGCGAAAAAGTATAAGCAATGCACATAATAATATCTAAAATCAGAGACGTATATATTACAATATAATATATACGTCTATGCTGGAATTAATTGAAAAAATGAGGTGCAGAAAGGAATTACGATTCCGCATTGCGGCATCGGTTTGATGTCATGCACGTGAACTGGGGTGTACGATATATATTTCTTTCCCCGGACAATTGCGAGAAATACGCACAGGAATGAGAGAGACAGATTTCTCTTACCCATCCCGTAGGTTTGAGAAGAGAGAGTCCCCGGCCAGTCCTAAAGAAATGCATGACATTATTGAACCTCTTTGTCGAGAGATTGGTAAGCTGAACGTGCCCTGCACATCATTAATTGTGGCCTGTGGTGGAAATGATGGAATTATTACGTCATACAGCATGCAGATTTTCCCGTCACTGTCACGACTTTCCATGCGACGCCTGGGCCAAATTTATGTCAATAAATTGGCATTTCACAGCAATACGAAAGTCAAAGCTATATGCTTATATGTATTCTATCATGTGAGGCTGTTAGTGTGTAAATATAAAACAGCAATGCGGTTTACCCAGTGTTCGCAAAAATTGAGAGATACGATATCTTTTTTTTCTATCCCTCCCAAAAGTAACTTTCTGCCATTTAAATTGTTTGTAATTGTTTTTTCCATTTTCGTCCAATTATGAATTTCATCAGCCGGAGAGCCCTTCCATTGAATTGTGGTTAATATACACCTCATAGTTCCAGAGAAGTAGCTTAAAACAAATGGCAATGTCACAGGGACCTGGGAATTTTTAAGCTATATTTGGATCTAAGCAATGATTTTTAGAAAAATTTGAGACGTCGGTAAATACCATCATTGGGGGACAGTGTCATTTTACCTCAAATTGACCTAAACCCCTAAAACGTGTCAAATTACTCTGAACATCTTAGTTTAGTCCGAATATAGCAGTACCCAATTCTCAGGTGCCTGTGGGCCAAATTACATACCCCTTCTAGTCACCACATTAGGACATTTCCAGTAAAACTTGGTGAAATTCCATTCAGGGGATTCATAAGAAGTTTGAAGAATATATTGACAGACAACTGACAACACCGCAGTTTGGCATACTAAAAGAGAATTGTCGTCTTGCAATTTAATTGATATCCACCGACTGCTTCAAACCGTCTCTTAACAACAAACAAATCTAACTCCCATACTTTATAAACATTCCCTTTCATTATCTTTAATCTTCTCTTCTCTTGGCCTAGCACCCAACGATCACATGACATGATCTTCAAATAGATGAATGTGGTCATTACTATGTAGATGTAGATTAGAAATGTAGCTCTCGATGTCGAAATGTCGACCCCACCTAATTTAACTCTCTTGCATCAAAAACAGCATTTCTAGTTGATCTACGGCAAATGCTTAGTACCGTTGGAAAGATGGATAGTTTCTTTTTAAAAAGTTAAACCTCCTACATGCACGTAAAATGTATTCTCCTTCCGCGGACATGAACTCCGTTTCCTCCAGAAACACGCCATTTCAGAGTTTCAAAGTTTTTCGCAGTCAGCCATATATGTGCACTTTTTTGAATACTAATGAGGTTGACGTCAGCTGCGTATCGAGACCCTTGGCGTGATTGGCTGGAAGTGCAGCGATTTTTTCGCTTAAGCAACAAGTTTTTCTCATATACCAAAAGATAAAACAATTGTATATATCGTCTGACATCACAAATATATTATCATTCATCCATTTAATGTTTGATAATTCGTTATCGGAGATAAACCGTGTAACAGGTAAATGCTGTTATTACTTTATGATAAAGATATGCATATATGCTATAAATAACCTGTTCAGTTTTTTGAAAATTTTCACTTTCGATTCGTGGAACTATCTAAGTTTAACTTTTATCATTAAGTGTTATTTGTAGAATATCCATTTTTTCTTCAAAGCATACACAGATCAAGTGGACAACGACTAGTTTATCGTCACTTTTTCGCTTATAGTTTGGACAGCAGCATGATGGCTTTCTATCCGGGTGTGTCCAAAGGTAAGGATAATAAGTTTTTGACTTTACGTAGTTACTAGATGACCCATCATTTAACTGACATATCGGCTCGATATCTGAGGTTTTAGCTGTGTGGATGTTCTCAGCTGGTGGCTTGCTCCTCTCTGCACGAAAGTGCCCATTCAGCTTGGGAGACGTAATTCAAAGCAAGCGAGCAAACTTAGCACAAATATTAAGATATGTTATAGTGTATGTTATAGACGCTCACCCATTCACCATCATAATATAAGTACTATAATTAGATATTCGTAGCATTCTTGTTTATTTACATATGAGGAAAATAAAACAACAACCTGTTAAGAGTCATGTTTGGGCGAAATCTTTTAACATATATGGTTAAAATTTCAAAATATTAGAAANCAAATTACAAAGAAAACAAAAACAGAGAAAAACATGTCCAAATCATCTTTATTTACACAGGAATATATCTTAAACCTGATGCAGGAGCTTTCGTTTTATTGCACTGATTCCCCTCCATCCTCTGTCCCAACCACGTCGATTTGCTCCTTGCCTTTTATCTGCTGGAATATGTACATTCCTCCTTCTTCCAAAAATCACCTACTTTAAATGTTATTGCCAGCAAATTCAATGTTATCGTTGGCAAATTTTAAACCTGCCACCTAAGCTAGCGAAAAAGGACCAATCTACGTCTTCCTTTGTCATTATGTTACAATTGACAAATTGTCTGTTTTATTCTTGTAGGTCCTACCACCTACTATCACCACACAACCGTAGACGGTGCTAAGGCTATAAGACAGGACGGTGTCATCCGTCGGTCAACTGAGAGCGGAGGTGACGCAAAATTTGGAAGCGGCACCTACTTAACTCTACTTGGGCCCCAATATCCAGCTATAGTGATTGCAAACAATAACTGGGATGGTTTATCGCTTACTCAAATTGCAGGGCGAACTGATGCCGTGATCGAAATAGAAATGCCAGCACAAGAGGCTGACAAAGTGGAAAAACTACAGAGTTCTCGAGACCTCCATCTATATCCGGGGGACCTCATATTGAAGAACAAAAATTACACTATCTACATCAGGGACGAGAATGGCACGGCACTGGTATACACTCAAGTATCAGCTCGATGATCTGGACTTTTTTGGTTTAATGACGGACGATGAAATACTAGTCAAAAAGCTATTGATTAATGCACAACGTTATGCACAATATGCAGAGTATTACATTATAGACTCATTGATAAGTAAATGTAATTTAGGAGAGATTATTATCTAGTTTAAGTTTTTGTTATTAGAAGTCAAGTTTGTTGCAACCATTTCGGATTGATCGTAGCCATCTCCGAACGGTGAATCTTTGTTACCACCTTTTTAATATTCGGGATGCTACTATGTTTGTGTACGTGTCAAAAGTCGTTTCCCCATCAGCTACTGCAGTTGACTTAATACCATCATATTATAGTTGGATCAAGTATATTATGTTTCGAGGGATACAACGCTGAATTAAAACTGTCGCTATTTTCTTTTTTATCTACGGTCGTGTTTCGGTCGTTCCTTCTTCACGAACTAATCACCTGCCATCATTCTGATTCTGTGAATGGACTTATTCTGGCTAATCTATTATGAAGAAATTGCTGCGTATTCTCCAATTTAAATGCTACATGATTACAGACCCTTAGAATGAAATTGTGACTGTCAAATCTTTTTTTTATTTTCAAATTTGATAATCTTGATCAACAAAACAACAGAACAAATTATTATATATTGTTTTCTTGTATGTCTTCGGTTTTTATACCAGGATGGTCAACATACATTAATCCTGACAGGTAAATCGACAGTTTTATGCATAGAGAAAAGATTCATGAAATAACTACAATGAACAACACAATTATATCTATACACTTCACGAAGACGAAAAAACCCTTCAGATGTTTTAGGTCTTGTTGCTAGACAGGCAGATTTCAATGTAGACTACAAACAGCAATGTATGCTGATCGATGGTTAAGAAACATTTCAAAATTAGAATTTGCGACATGACAAAAAAAAACATTAATAAGGAATATTTATTGTACGGTGATTGATTGAAGACATCTGAATTTTTTTTAGCTCGCTGTAACAACTTAGCATCTCATTTTATCGAGCTAGTATCTAGTTTTAACGACCAAGTATCGCGTTAAAACGAGATATTGTCTCGTAACAACGACATTCTATCTCGTTATAACGAGACAGTATCTCGTTACAACCGATTTATCTATAAGTTTATTTTACAGTATACATAGTTCATTTCCAAATTATTAGTTAACTGCATACAAGCCAACAACGAATAAATTAAACGTACATCGTCACTTACACGTACAACGTATATCAACCCTATACTTGTGTCATTTGTTATAGCCGAGTTATACATGTTACAGGTGAAATTTACCTAAATGGGCAAGTAAGGAACTGATATGAATTTCTATTTACGCTCTTCATCAAACTAACGATATAAAATAATCATTTAGATATCTTCAATCACCATATTATTGCATTTGCTATTCTATTTAACAGAATTTGAGTACTCAAATGTCTTATCCTTTCAATCTATATATTTTCACAAACAATGGTGTCGTCTCCCTTGGTGCTGAAAGGCTGAACTAGCAAATTGCAATACTATTTCGTTTGGAAATATTTTACATAATTGCTTAANTTATTAAAAAAGACTACGTATTAAACATTTAAAAAAGATGCATGATGTTTAATCTTTACAATGCATTCGAGGTTTTACATAGACCATAAGATGAAACAGTTGTAGATATCATCTGACATCACAAATATATTATCATTCATCCAACTATTCAGTATTTCATAATTCGTTATCAGAGCTAACGGAGAAACAGGGCAACACTGTGGTCATCTGAGTATGTCTATTTGCTAAAAATAACCTGTCATGATTTGTGGAAATGTTTACTATCGATTCGTGGAACTGTTGAAGTTTCATTTTCACTTGAATGCTATCTGATATTACTGCGCAGTATATTATTAAGTTACAGAGGGCATCGGTACACCACTTGAAGAGATGACAAGTTACGGTCACCCTTAACCGAAATACAAAACACGCATAGCAAAACTATCGATGAAACACCGAATACATATTGAATGCATACTGACATTTTCTGTGTTTATGCCATGACTACCTTGCTTAGTCATTAATTACACTTCACTTTTATCATAACTGATGTCAAAGGATACTTATTGTTGATCTTTTACACCCTCCTGAACTTGAAAAATATAGAATGTGAAGACTCTTCTTCATCATGAATTTGCTTCGATCATTTCTTACCAGTTACCACATGACAAGTGTGCTTATTTCAAAACACGAAGGAATTACATTGAAGACTGCACCAGTCATTGGGAAAAACGTTACACTGGTTAAAACTATTAGGCCACTTTTCTTAAAAGAATTACTTCATGAATTAGCTTCATGAAATTCAAAATGAAAACCAAATATCTGTATTTCGTTACCCGAATGTCTAACCACTTTCACTCATCTGCATGACAAGTATTTCATATTGTTGGTTAACAAAGCACCTAAGAAATTGACGCTCGGTTGAAGATACTATTTCATATTTTATTTGCATAAAAGAACCACACTTGCTTGATTACTAAGGAAATTCTGCAAATTTTCGAAAGACTAAATAGTACCTAGCAATGCTTCTGTTTGGTACCTTTTCCTAATGCGAGTTAACGATCCGAATACGGACTTGCCTCGTTTGTAATGGATTCAAAATCTTCAAAGGGCTGCTTGTTATGAACGTTTCAATAATTATATGATGATAACGGTCGCATTCTGAAAATGTATACTGCAAAAATGGAATTAATGTGATGTAAAGTTTTTATGTTGTAACTCTAATATGGAAAGCCAAATTAATATATATTCAATTAATTGTACATATCTTCAAATAATTGAATATAGGTACAATTCAATTGAAGATAGGTTCAATTCGGCATACTTGAACCTTTCTAAATTGAATTGCACCTTTCTTAAATTGAATTGCACCTATATTCAATTATTTGAAGATAGGTGCCATTATTTGAATATATGTTTATTTGGCGTTCAATACTCTGAAGATCTTAATCAACCTTGAACAGCGTCTCCTCAAAAATGTTTCTGATATTCAGTGTTCAGAGTGACTGAAAATAACCACTAGAGATACGAAATAAGGAGGCACGCACTGAAAAAGAAATATTAAACCGATGCAGGTTATTGCAAACCTTGGGGACGGATAGTCCACCAGCAGAGACAAAAACCGTGTGCCGTAAACAATTCCTAGAAAAACAAAGTGAAGAATGATTGCCTCTTGGCGTCGACATAGTGCTTTTCACAAATAGGTTGTTTAATATTATTAGTCATCTTTTTACGCCACAAGATCAACCTAAAACAAAAACCGTGTGTCGTAAACAATTATCTCAGATACCAATGAAAACCAAAACAATTAAATAGAATACTTTGATTTTATTAATGTATGGCACTAGTTTGATTAAAATCTGCAACACTAGCGTCTCAGTCAAACAATATACATGTTAGATTTTTTCACACACGTTTATTGGTATTTTGAATTAAATTTAAGTCATACAAACGGTTGATATCGCTGTACTCCACATATGTTTTTAGATTTGAAACGTACGTTTAGGTTTAACCTGTGTTGAATTTTTTTCATGACATATTTCTTGTCGATGTTTCAAAGATTTCTAGTCTTGTCTGAGCGTCTATATCTGCTATTTCCTGTTAGATGCTGTTGGCTTGATTAGGTGATATCTATATTTAGCCGTGTGAAGTGTGCTGATGACGTTGGTGTATAAATGAATGTACTTTCTCTTTAAACAAGATAAAAGCTGCAGGATACGGGTATTTCCACTGAGCATATTTTTATGAAAACTTGAAACCAAAATAGTGACACGTAATCAACATGTCAGGGTTTTTCCAAAAAGCAGACAACAGTTTTATGAAATCACCGCATGCACGTTTTTTGGACGTATATCAGGACACGTTGTGAACCCTTAGTCCTTTGTGATGTGTTCTATTAACTTCAATCATAAACGATTATATAAAAAAGAAAATTGATAATAAAACGGCTGGTTTTAAAGTCGGGTGTCGCTACTCCGTAATCTTCAAAGGACAGGTTTCAGGCTAACGATTAGTCAATTTTGTTTTAGCCGAGACCAATCAGATAGCTATCCGCATGCCTTTGGTACGACATATTCAAGGGGTTAACAGCACAATAAAATCAAATCGTCAATTGGGACAATGCCAAGATAGTTGAAAGGAAACAACACACGAAAACGAGACAAATCAAAGAAGCAATCAAAATCATGAAAACTCAGAACATGAACAGAGACGAGTGGGACACCAGCCGAGTCTTTTAACTCCACTCAGTCATAGCATGACAAAGGGACCAGTCGGTCTTGAAACATTGCGACATTTTTAAGACGTACATTGTTTGTGTAAAAAGTAAAACATTGATATCAAGGTTGCTTTTTGTTTGTGTAACATTACAGGTCATTATCTTTTCAATACATCCGCTGGGTGTTGAACCCGGGACCTCTGGCTTACTAGTCTTATGCTCTGCTGAGTGAGTTCGAGAAATTCTCCCTAGCGGAGTTGGTAGGAAGCAGCTAGTATTTTACAAAGGTGACATTTGCTTGAGATTTTTGTGCGTTTCTTTGTTTTCAGTTACGCAAAATTTGTCAATACTGTCAAAGAGGTCATCACTTCCTAAATATATATATTAGCGCCTAACCTTTGTTGTGAAAATCACAAAGATTGTTCAGCTGTGCATGTGGTGAGGATTAATATGTACATGTAATGAACTTTCGATTTTGTCTTATTTCATTGGAATTTCGAAAAGAACTGTTGTGTTCTTGGAATTAGCAAGTGGGTAACACTTTGGAAGTAAAAAATAACAAAACACATGAATAGATTCAGTATTATATAACCTCTTTTCTACTCCAAAGAAAGGATAGGTTCCAATTACCACGGTAATGGTACACAACACTTACACAATCATTAATTCTTCATTTACACTGATCGGAGCACATACACAAAACAAATGGGCCGTTATCAAAATTAGAAACTGCTCCATACATGAAAATGTCCCAACAAAGATATAAGAGGAGAAAGAAATTTCTCTACAACCAAACCAATGTATTCCGTTTGTGAACATACATAAGTATCTGTATATTTTCAGCACTTTTTTTTATGATACATGTAACAGGATTTCATGACCTGTCAATATTTTAACTATATACAATTTGGTGACTTAATTATTGAAGTTACAACCTACTATGACTCAGTAATCATTGTCATCTTATCCTTACCCAAAAACAAAGGCAGGTTTCCCATAATGCAACAATTTAGTGAAATTTACATGCCACCAATATCTGACTGAATGTACGAAAAAAATGCATACAAAATAACATGAACCTCGTGTGCGACATCAATGTTAGCCAGTCAGATACTAGCCCAGCACAGCACAGCCCCAGTCCAAAATGTGTGTAACGGTATTGTCATTCAGACCGAGATCTAATATTAATGCACGATAGTTTCATAATATGTTCCATAAGTGTACCAAATTAGAAAAGCTACAAACAGTCATTAATTGTTTGCTTTGTTCAATGTGTCTGACATGGCAGCAGGTGAACTTTCTTTGTTCAAGGTCAAGATGTTATCATGTGAACTAATCGTTCCTGGTTCAAAGTCACTAGTGAAGGTACCAGCAAACTCTTGCTTGTTCACTGTCACTGCTGAAAAAATGTGAGCTTCCACTTCCTTTTTCAAAGCAGTTGGTACAGACGTGGACTACTTCAACACTGTTTTGTTTAAGATTATCAGGACAGACAAAAGTAACTGTTTATCAGGTATGGAGCTCAAGGCCTTTGGTATGGATGTGTACCAGCAGCTGCCTTGATGTTGGTTTTAACTGCACTAGGAGCTTTGCCTGTACTCACTGAAACAAACAACACAGCAAAAGTTATCTCCCTTCATCATAGTTTCCTACACTTATTATTTCAGTTGTAGCAAAATATTATCGAGCCCTTTTTGTTGAAATTCAGATGTGTGGTTGGAAGGACATAGGACTGACACAGAGACAGATGAAATCCCAAAATGAAACTACATATGTATATGAATAAAATACCATGCTTAAATAGTTGCTGTTCAGTGAAAATGCAGACAAAAAGAACAATAACTCCCACTATCAAGAGAAACTTGAAGAACATCAATTTATCTAAAAAATATTTGGGTTTAACAAGAATCAATGTTAAGCATGACAACACATATTTTTTCACAAAATATAGCTGTAAGGCCATGATATATTTACCTTGGGTCTTTGGCTGTTGTGTTTGTTGTTGTATAATGGGCTGTGATTGGCTGGAGTCTCGCCGTAGTGACTTGAGTCCCTTACCAAACATGGTGACCGCTATGAGAGCATTGGTGTCGGACATAGAGGAAGTCTGAGCCAAGCTCGACTTCTGGTCTGCAAAACAGATGTCCATTTTAAGGGGATGCGTTTTAAAGCTAATTCTCTTCCCTTAAATATATCAATATAGCATAACAATAAAGGGTAATTTTCATGAATTTTTCAGATCATTGACTTGATTGGGGAAAAAATCTTCTATCCAAGTAAATGTTTTTCCTCCCTTTGAACTTTATATCCACACATACAACTGATATTTGCCTTCCTGACTGTATTAAATCCTCAATTTACCCTGATATTTGTTGAAAGTTGGAGTTGATAGTGTCACCATTAACTTAACACTTACTGGCATCACTCTCCATGTCGTCTCTGTGTGAGTTAATGATGTCCAGGATATTACTGGTCACCTTGTTCATGGCGTTCAGTTGTTTCTACAAATACACAACAAGATATATATATATATAATAAGGTATAAATGATTCCCTTACCCACCTGCAGTATTGTGACACAATATAAAATATTTCTTAGTTCAGAATAATTCTTGGTCCCAAAAAAGCTTTTTTTCATATTCAATTCCAGAGTGGAGCCGAGGGAAGTTTCTGTGACTGATGAAATATCAGATTCTGTCTGTAGAAGTTAAAGATTATTTTACATATTGTGTTGGTAATGATATAATGTTGATTGTGATGTACAGTAGTCACATTTCAGCATCATCAGCTGTGATGAAGATAATTGTTAAAGACATCAGGTATGTTAATAATGATCATGATGTCTACAAGACTTACCTGAGCAACATCAGGTGTGTTGATGATGAAATCTGCAAGACTTACCTGTGCAGCATCAGGTGTGTTGATGAAAATGTCTATAAGACTTACCTGTGCAGCATCAGGTGTGTTGATAACACTTACCTGAGCAATATCATGTGTGTTGATAGTGATATCTGTTAGACTTACCTGAGCAACATCAGGTGTGTTGATAGAGTATCTGTTAGACTTACCTGAGCAACATCAGGTGTGTTGATAGTGATATCTGTTAGACTTACCTGAGCAACAGCAGGTGTGTTGATAGTGATATCTGTTAGACTTACCTGAGCAACATCAGGTGTGTTGATAACACTTACCTGAGCAGCAGCAGGTGTGTTGATAGTGATATCTGTTAGACTTGCCTGAGCAGCAGCAGGTGTGTTGATAGTGATATCTGTTAGACTTACCTGAGCGACATCCGGTGTGTTGATAGTGGCTCTGACACTGGACTCCTGGATCTTTTTCTCAATTTCAGGTTCTGGCTTGGTTCGCAAGTAGTCTATCTGTTAGACTTACCTGAGCAGTAGCAGGTGTGTTGATAGTGATATCTGTTAGACTTATCTGAGCAACATCAGTTGTGTTGATAGTGATATCTGTTAGACTTACCTGAGCAACATCAGGTGTGTTGATAGTGGCTCTGACACTGGACTCCTGGATCTTTTTCTCAACGTCAGGTTCTGGCTTGGTTCGCAAGTAGTCTGGTACAACTTCATGGTTGAATGCAAACACTCTCCTCTCTGTTAGTTTCTGAAGACATGTTTGAATACAGTTTAATGGTGTTTGTTTCATCTGAGAATGATAACTTTGGGATGGGGATGATACAACTACAGATATATATGCAGTTTGTATGCTCTAACAAATACTGTCCCATAACATGAGATAGTTTTACGAACAATCTACATAGTAAGGCCATATATATCACCAATGAGTAGACAATGTTCCTAAAATAGACAGGGAAGACATACAAAAAGAGTACAAACAGAAGAGATATAGATCACAACTGTGTGTTTTATACGTGCAGCAAATAGCGTTTTTTTAATGTCAGATCCTTCAAGGGGATGGGGTCAACATTAATACCCCAGTATGATCATGCAACCAGGAAGGAAAGCAGTCCGTCATCTCCATATAGGACTTTGAGCAACTCTTCAGAACAGTCAACTATTACTTTTGGTGATGACAAATAAAACTTGGATATAAAGTCATGTATTGTGAGAAAACATTGTAGCATGCATCACAGTGTTACAATGTAGTTTATCACATTGATGCCCTTGTGGACTGACCTCAAGTTCTTGGTCCCTGTCTGGGGACAGGGCCAGGGGCAGCAGGATCTGGTTTCTAAGGATTGGCACCTTTTCACTCTTCAGAAGCTTTCCAAGGGAATTCAACTGTCCCGACAATAGGGCAAAGTTATCTAGTACTGAAGGCCTACCAACGAAAACCAGCAAATTAACATCATCATCCAACAGTGAGAATTTATGATGTTTTACAACATGTTTTAAAATGTTAAAATTGTCATTTGTTAAAGACTTCAAATATTATCCTATTATCGTATTCTTAATCTAAAGTTACTATAAAGGTTAAGCAAAGATTATGTCTAAAGCATTTTTTTTAAGATTTTATATTTGATTTAAAGAAAAAGGGTATCATCAAGTTTGAAAATATTACTTTTTTCAAGTCACAACAATGTACATTAAACTTAAAGACTCCAACTTATGGGCTTCAAATAAGCCAAATGGACAATCAAACATTGAACACCTGAGAGGGGAATACCCTGACAAGGGAAATAACTCTACGTTTCATTTTTTATGTGAAAGGGGGAATGCTACAACCAAGTAAAAGTCAAGACTTAGATAACAATCTAATTCCGTGGTTCATGTAACTGAAAGCTAAAAATAATATTTGTACCAGCTCATTGTTTGGTACTCATTTTCCAGCTTGGATAAAAAAGCAACCAGAGAGTTTTTCAAGTCCTGCACTCTCTGTATAAGTGCATCTAATGCAAGCTCCAGCTGTTTCTCTTCTTTCTACAAAATACAAATTACAATCAGACATTAACTACAATAAAGTTCTGGATTTCCTTTTTTTGAAGACAATGTTTAATTTCATAGTTTGAAGAATCGATACAGGACGTTCTCTGTATAAGGTCTCGTCTTTGGACGAGAAATTAGTTATTCTTCCCCGTGTTGAAAAAAAGCAACGGTTGTACCTGGGTCCTTAAGAAGTATGTACAAATTAATCCTACCATATGATAAGCGTATTCAGACAGAAATCTTACCTGCATCTTTAAGCCGATGTTGTTAGATAAATGTCCGGAAATCCAATACCGGAAGTAAGTAACTTTATGAGTGTGCGCAGAGCGCAAAATATAAATAGGTCAAACCAATTGAACGAATAAGCGCCATATTTACTTCCTCAAGACATTTTTTCCGAACAACACGGTTGGTAAGTTGTTTTTCTGTTCAATACTTAGCAGGATTGTAGTCTATATGCTTATAAACATATCCGTTTGATTGTGACAGACGTATTGGACTTTCCCGCACTGAGGTGATCCGCTGCTGTTCTTTGTTCTCATTGGTGGGTAGGTCAGCAGTGATCTGTTGATTGGGTGTAGATTCCTGACCAATTTATTGGTCCGATGTCTCAAGAACATCGTTTCATTCGTCAGTTGGCCCTGAATGAAAACTATTTTACAAATCACACAAGCCTAACTAGACATAGTGTAACACATGTCGTCATTCAGCAGAATGAGATGCTGAGATCACATTGTTTCGTCTTAAAAGAAGGAACGTTTATAGTGATACGCCATTAATTACCTGCGTTTAGAGGCGGTCGCGATCGCCATTACATCATTACACCCTTCAGCATGACGAGACAAACATTCCGACAAGATTTGATATGAAAAAATGTTTACATATCTAGCTAGGTTAAGGTTGATCTTGACAAGCGCTAGGACAAACAGCAAAGTTTAAAACTACAAAATATTTTGATTGTACAATAAATATTTAAATATTTTCAACTTTTCAACACGAACACCCTCTAAATATCATCGAATCAGAATGAAGGGCTTATAGCCTTTTAGATACAAATATTTTCTTCAGTTAATTTTTGTACTGATATTGAAAACATACACTATATTTTTCATGTACTGCCACAGTGATCATATTGTACGTAAATAAAGCAAATGTTTTCATCAAAAACAAAAAGTTTAGCTCAAAACAAATAGGTAGGAATTACTTTGATAAGAATATACTCTGGGTTTATTTACCAACATTTCAGAGGAAGTGGCCCCAAACATCTTTGTACCTTAAAGATTCAGGTAGTTAAAAGCACAAATATATAACATCATTATACTTATTTAGAAACAAGTTTCAGAAGTAGTGAAAAGAATATATCCTTATGTCGGGGACAGTAAATTCAGTGTTCCTATTTCAACTGACAACCAGGAAATCAAATCTTAAGACAATTTCAAGATAAACATTGTGTCACATATCAGCACTTTTTCATGTCCTTGTGACAAAAGATTAGATTGAACAAATTGTTTCATAAGGTATTTGCTAAACTTTTCAAGGTTATAAGGCAGCTTGAAGTTGGTTTACAATATCAATACTATCAAATTTAACATTCACATCTACAATCATTTGCAAACATGCACTTTTTCCATAAATGAAACTTTGAAATAGTTAATTAAATAATTTATGTATTATATAGCTCCTTTGATATTGTCTTTTGACTAAATCCAGATACATGTTATATGTACCCAGACTAAATCTTTTTTTATGATTCTAGAATTCTACTTTCATTGTTGGTATTTATTGAATATTGATTCGTGATTTATTTTTTTTAAACTCAGAATTAGTGAAATTTCAAAAATATATCTTTTATATTTCAGAGAGATGTCTGTTGAACCTACATTTCAGTCCCCAGCTAGTCAGTCCCCTGGGGCAGGGTCGGTGGCGGTCAGCGGAGAAGCCGCCCAGATGCTGACACAGTTCTGGCCAAAAGCCATGCAGGACATCCGCAATCTGAAAATGGTCAGATTTACATAATCCTTTGTGTTAACTTTACAAAGATAACGTAGATGGGTCATAGTAGGATTTAGTGGCTTCTTTTCCAAATAGAAAAATGATCCCGACAGCTTCCTGATTAAATACAGAGTCGTAGCCACCATTCTATCTAAATACTTATTGATAGTCAGATATTGATTGTATTCAATAATGTTTCATACACCAGTGCAATTATTAGAATACAGTTCAACTTACAGGCAAAATTCAACATTTAACTATCTTGTCAATAAAATACACCAAAAAGAAATAAATAGGATGATCGAGCCATGCATGGCGACATTGTACCATGATAATAAAGTTACTGGTATCATCTGTACTTTTAAGTCTTTGTCTATATGCTATGTGGACAACAGTTGTTAAGATAAGACCGGGCTGATAGATGAACAAGTAACTTGTCAAGTTGTCATGCATATGATACAGATATAATCCCAACAAGCTAAATGATAGCTACCACTTCCTTACAGGATGACTTTAAGCAACAAGAACTTCCTCTCGCAAGAATTAAGAAGATAATGAAACTGGACGAGGATGTTAAGGTGAGTCTGCACCCAAACCAGGTCACCTGTTTATACCAACCACCTGTCTGTCAATAAGGTCTGCCTTTTTTTTATTCAGTCATGTCACTAAAAAGGTTAGACTTTTTTACTGTATGTATATCTGCTCTAGAGGATATCCCAACAGACATCTTTTGTTTACTATTGAAACAAATTTTATCAACCATGATGTCAACTCATACCAGAGCATCATAAAATGGTACTACCTGTTTGTAAAGGATTTTCTATATAATAAATGAATATATTTTATATGGAGATGGGCAGGGAGGCACTTATTTGTTATCCTAATTCCCCACATTACCTATATATCAACCTGTCTATCATTTTAAACCTTAGCTCTGAGTGTAGCTGATGAACAGACATTCGTAAAATATTTTCAGTAATTATAACTGACAAGGACAGGACGTTTAATTTTAGGATGTTAGGTATAAATAATGAGGGAGTTATCTCCCTTACACTGCAGAAATAATTGAAATGCCTTATGTTGTGCCTCCACAGATGATCAGTGCAGAAGCCCCGGTACTTTTTGCCAAGGCAGCAGAAATATTCATCAGTGAATTGTCATTACGAGCGTGGATCCACACAGAGGACAACAAGAGAAGGACACTTCAGGTGACTTATAAATTATTGTCTGCCTTATAACCATAATAGGATGATGTTAGTTGTAATTTACAAAAAAAAATGTCTTTTACTTCTGTCTTTTACACTTTAATTGAATTTTAAAAGTAGAATGTCAGTTCTTGAATAGAATAACAGCTGTTATTAAGGAAAGGTCTGAATTTCAAGAATATCATCATGCCGTTTTACGCGGAACTTTATTGAAATGAGTGTGCCTGAAAACTTTTTGATATATCAGACATATAAAAATCTCACGGGCTCTGTAGGTTGTGGTTAGAGGACTATGATATTACTACATGTAATTATACATGTACTTGTTACTGGATCCAGGTCATTTCATTCGAAATCCTATTTCCATTACATTCTTTTGGCCCTAATACAAATAATGTATATGTTTTTAACTTATATATGTGTATATATGAGTTCAAATGTTTTTAATGCTTAAAAAATGTACTGTTTATCATTCAACATGAGCAATTGTGTTGTCGTAAGAATTTTAGGTGTATATTTATGCGCAGATCTGCAGATTGACCATGTTTAAGTCTAAAAGTCTAACACGTCTTATTACAAAAAAAGACCAAGAAATACTAACAAAAACTTCAAATGAGATTGTATTGTATACAACTAAACAGGCCTATACTTTTCTACAGTAAAAGGGCAAAACTACATAGCGCAAAACGACCTTAGGCGAACACTCAGTCGAACAGGATTTAGGGTGAAACGACCTGACACCATTGTAACTATATAGATTACAGATATACTTATTATACTTAACTAGGTTACTTTTGATTATAGATATGTTATTTATTTGTTATTCATTTGTAACTAGAGGTTGTGGATATGCTTGTATGTTTTCAAAATCTTTTGGCTAGTACTCTAAATATATAATTCAATACCCCTGACTATTTGTGTGTTTAATATTTTACAGAGGAATGACATCGCCATGGCAATAACCAAATTTGACCAGTTTGATTTCCTGATCGACATTGTACCAAGGGATGAACTGAAACCAGCCAAACGTCCGGTAAACTGTTGTTTTTATTGTTTTAAGACACACTAGTCTATGTACATGTTCTTGGCTGGCAGGGGTT
The DNA here is from genome assembly GCF_002113885.1 of Mizuhopecten yessoensis. NCBI lineage: Eukaryota > Metazoa > Mollusca > Bivalvia > Pectinida > Pectinidae > Mizuhopecten > Mizuhopecten yessoensis. The sequence continues at coordinate 50,556 of NW_018408727.1, forward strand.
TCTGAGATTTTACGAAGTCAAGTTAATTTATTCATTACTATATAGTGAATAATAATCTTGACTTTTCTTAACTTTATAATGTATTTTTCCTACAAACACTATAGGTTTACCCACCCCCGAATCATTGGATAAACCTGCTAGGAGTGTGCCTATAATCATTTTTGTGTACCTACTAGTGGGAAACACCCTGGATAAAATTTGATTGGTCAATCTTTTCACTACAACATCATGTACTAATAATTTTGGTGTCATCTTCCATGGTGACATCATGATGCATGGCAATTGTTTCCCCTGTTACTCTCAGTTTATCTGTTGAGGAAACTTTGGTAAAAGTTTGAAACTGTGATGAAAAAAATTACAGTCTCTTCATCTGGTGAGTTTGGTTTCTGGCTAGTATTCAATGACTATTCGACGGAACTTATGACACTTAGCATTCAACAATAATCATTATGATTTTATGATTTATCATGTTTGAATCAACAGGAGGAAAGTGGGAGGGCATCGTCAGGGCTACCAGACCAGATCCAGTACTATTTACAGTTGGCACAGCAACAGGCCCAGCAACAACAGCAGCAGCAGCAACAACAACAACAGCAGCAGCAGCAGCAGCAGCAGGCACAGCAACAAGCACAACAACAGGCACAGCAACAAGCACAACAACAGGCACAGCAACAACAGGCAACGACACAAGTCCAGGCCACTGCTGTTGTTCAGCAACAACCCCAAGCCACCCAGATCCAACTACCAGGTAGAGAATTAGTCTTGTTTTACATTGTTGTGTCATTTTCATTTAAACCTTCTTTTCTTTTATTGATGTTGAAAGGAAGGACCAAGTATAATATTGGTATGATGTAGGACCTTTAATCGAGGATACATACTGACTAAATGTAAAAAAGGTATACTACAAATAGTAATTGCGGGGGGGGGGGGGGGGGGGGTATACTTACCCATGTCTATACTGTCCCATTGGGTATCCCATGGCCTTCGTATTACTTCCCTTATGTTCCGACTAATTCCATCTCCTTGTGATGATTTTAACAACTCTGCCAACTTAATTCCTTAACAAATTTTCATCAAAGTTTATACAAAGGTCAAGTTTGAGAATACCTTGAATATGTTTGTATTCTTGAGTGCCAAATTCACTGTTGCAATTTATAGGTCAACAACAGGGCCATCCACGAAAACGTTTTACAGGCATTTTTTAGTTTTCTTTAGTGATGATTTATGCTTCTTTGCTGATCTTTGAAAAATATACAACTGTCATGAATTGGGTGTGTTTCAAAAAGAACAAGAGTACCTCGGGGCGGAACAATATACGCCCGTCGAATGCCATATAGTGTTATATACTTCCTTACATTGAAATAAGATCAGACATGCTATAAAAAATGTAGAAGAAAATCTCCAGACAAAAAATCAAATACTGAAATGAACAATAGGCAATTACTTTTACAAAAATCGTTGAATCAAAATTCTTTTAAGGGAAACACAACTTCATATCATGATTATAATAAATACAAAGTTTCAAAGAGAACTGTTGAAAAATGTAGGAGGAGATTGCCGGACAAAAATCAAATACTGTAATAAACAAAGGGCAATAACTTTTGCAAAAACTGTTGAATCAAAATTCGTTTCAAGGAAACACAACAACATATCATGATTATTTATTCTATTAAGTTTCAAAGAAATCCATCAAAAAATGTAGGAGGTTGTCAGACAAAAAAATCAAATACTGAAATAAACAAAGGGCAATTACTTTTGGAAAAAATGTTGAATCAAAATTCATTTAAGGGAGAGACAACTTCATATCATGATTATAATGTATACCAAGTTTCAAAGAGATCAGTCAAAAAAAAATGTGAAGAGATTGCCGGACAAACAAAAGTTTAAGCCGGACGAACAACCCCATACCATAATACTAACGTCAAATTTGACGGGCGTATAAAAAGCTGTGGTGTTACAAAATTAAAATACTAAAATACACCAGAAATTCTTCTTAATCTGGAAGTATGGATAAACAAGGAAAACGTATCCAAATATTAAATGCATTATCAGCAGGGATATATTGAGATGTATTGAAAATATTAACAATACTAGTGATTAGATGATATTTTTCATATGGCAGCTCATTTGCAGTGTCAAATGTACTTATACTTTGATCTCCCATCTTTATACAGGAAATCAGCTTCTGCAACAACAGTTCCAAGTACAAGCAGGTCAAATACAGGCGGGACAAGTTCAGGCGCAGACTGCTTTACAGGGAGCCACAGTAGTCTCCAGCACAGTAAGTCAAGTCTGAATCCGTACCTGTTTACAATGGAAACTTTTAAATACATTTATTTTATATAGGTCTCATACAGAGGCACAGTATTCTAGTGGTAGAACACCAGGCTTGTGACCAAAGGGGTTGCAGGTTCGAGTCACAGCACTGTGTTGTATCTTTGAGCAAGATACTTTTCTCCGCTTGTTCCAGTCTACTCAGCTGTAAATGAGTACGTGGTTTGGCAGTGCTAGGATTGTTAAATGCTGGCTGTGAGCGCCGAAATGGCAGCAATGACTGTATGCTCCCCAGGAAGTTAAAATATTGGCTGGTTGCAAAGGCCCTATATTCACAGATAATGATTTGTGAAACGCTATGAGTCGACTTACAAATTAAGTTGTGATAAAGTGGTATATAAGAACCTGGAATTATCATTTTTATTATTTTAAGTAATAACAACGATATGATCCAATATGAGTACTGGATCCAAACAAACTTTGCGACTGTTATGAACAATTTTTAAAACCGATATTAATCCCTCAGTCTCTGTCAGATATTATTGTGTACTACAGTGTTAACCTAGTATTTTGTTATTACAGCCACAGCCCCAGGTGATACAAATCCAGGCTCCGCCCCAGGTCCAGCAGGTGGCACAGGTCCAGGTGCCATCTTCTACAGCTGCCACCCCAGTCCCACAGACACTGCAGCAGGTGCAAATCCAGCAACCACAGCAACAGACACAGGTGTACCAACAGGTGATCACCTCTTCGGGGGAGGTCCAGAACATACCTGTAAGTAGATAAAGTCCAAAACATAAGTATAGTAAGCTGGTCCAGGATAGACCTGGAAATATAGTCGGTTGGTCAAAAACTTACCTGTAAGAATAGTGGGCTGGTCCAAAACTTAGCTGTTAGAATATTGGGCCAGTCCAGAACTTACCTGTAAGTATATAAAGTCCAAAACATAAGTATAGTAAGCTGGTCCAGGATAGACCTGTAAATATAGTCGGTTGGTCAAAAACTTAGCTGTTAGAATATTGGGCCAGTCCAGAACTTACCTGTAAGTATATAAAGTCCAAAACATAAGTATAGTAAGCTGGTCCAGGATACACCTGTAAATATAGTCGGTTGGTCAAAAACTTAGCTGTTAGAATATTGGGCCAGTCCAGAACTTACCTGTAAGTATATAAAGTCCAAAACATAAGTATAGTAAGCTGGTCCAGGATACACCTGTAAATATAGTCGGTTGGTCAAAAACTTAGCTGTTAGAATATTGGGCCAGTCCAGAACTTACCTGTAAGTATATAAAGTCCAAAACATAAGTATAGTAAGCTGGTCCAGGATAGACCTGTAAATATAGTCGGTTGGTCAAAAACTTAGCTGTTAGAATATTGGGCCAGTCCAGAACTTACCTGTAAGTATATAAAGTCCAAAACATAAGTATAGTAAGCTGGTCCAGGATAGACCTGTAAATATAGTCGGTTGGTCAAAAACTTAGCTGTTAGAATATTGGGCCAGTCCAGAACTTACCTGTAAGTATATAAAGTCCAAAACATAAGTATAGTAAGCTGGTCCAGGATAGACCTGTAAATATAGTCGGTTGGTCAAAAACTTAGCTGTTAGAATATTGGGCCAGTCCAGAACTTACCTGTAAGTATATAAAGTCCAAAACATAAGTATAGTAAGCTGGTCCAGGATAGACCTGTAAATATAGTCGGTCGGTCAAAAACTTAGCTGTTAGAATATTGGGCCAGTCCAGAACTTACCTGTAAGTATAGATAGACTAGTACAACTAACATCACGTTGGGTAGTCATGAACCTTTCTTTGAGTAAAGTGGTTTGGTCCAGAACCTATCTGAAAGAAATAAGAAATAACAAGGATTTGTTCACTATATGCTAAACTGATCATACAATTTCAATTCTTTTCTAGTGTCTTGAGTATGAGTGTAATGTCATTGTTTGCATCAAAAAGATTAATATTTTCATTCTGGCTAAATACAAAGTTCTTTAATATAAAGCTGTGTATGTTATTAATTGCAGATTCAACTGACCCCGCAACAACTACAGGCCATACAGATGCAGCTCCAGGGTAAACAATCCAACCAGCCAATCATAATCCAGCAGGCAGCCCAGCCAGCCATTCAAAATGTGCAGACCATCTCACAAGCCGACCAATCACAGTTCAATGCACAAGTAAGATCAGACATGTGCAAATGTTTCACAGACCAACCATACATAAATAGTTAATGTTCAGTTCAAAAGTTTGGCTAGCACTTTTAGCAAGGAAAGACCATATTTTTCAGCAGTTAAAGAAACAAAATTACTGGAGATACTCTTTTTACCTAAGTAGCACCTATATTGTACAATCAATGTTGGAAAAAAGACGCTCTTGAGCCATAGGTCATGGGTCCTTATGATTAAAAAATGGCTATTACTAAATAGAAAGTTAGAAAGTATCTCCCAGAATCAGGAAAAAGTATTGTTAAAATATTGTGGGCAGATTGGTCGAGTGGTTAACACTCCGACCTTCCAAGCAGTCGGTCGGGTTCAATCCCCGAAGTCGCCGTACGCATGGAATATTCAGAGAAAGTGTTTTTGAGGTGCCACTATAAACGATACCGTTGGAAGCATGGTCCCACTACAAACAGAACACAATATATCTCCAGCACACACACATGCATACACACATAGGGAGATATTATCCAGGTGGCATAGGACTAGTAGTTGGTGTCTGATAAGGCAGCTCCTGCGAATTCCTCAAAATTGTATTGATTATTATATATGCTAATCATATTGACTGTATAAAATTGTATATCTATGTACTGTAAAGCGCTTTAGAGTGGCTTATGTTAGCTATATAGGGCGCTATATCAAATGTTGTATATTTTTATTTATTTATATTGTTATTAAATAAGATTTGAGATACTTGCTTGTTTAATTTTACTTCGTATTGCAATGATATAACAAAACATCTTTAACAATTTTGTATCTGTACTTTTAAAACTTAAAGTATGCACCTAGTAATAACCAAATTTTCTTGTTTGTAGCAAGTGTACCAGATCCAACAACTAGCAGGAGGACAACAGCAGGTCTACATACATCAGGTCGCAGGCGCAGACGGTGACCAAGGTGACGGTTCTCAAGAGGCTGCGTAACTAGGACAGATCGTAAACAGAAATGTGACGTGTTGTCATGTGTGACCTGTTCAGCAATGTGCCAGTATCAACTTGTGAAAGTATGGTTATTGTTCCAAAGAGATCTCATCTTACAGTCGGCGATGTTGGTTCTGGTCGGTGGGCAAGAATCCCCGATTACTAGACCGACTAGTGATATAGCTTGGCATGACATTCTTGGGACAAAAGCTCCGGTTTTTGTGCCAATATTGCAAGTGAAAGTTTCTGATTGGACGCTGGTACAATATCCAGGCAACAAGATTGATTTGCCAATCACTTGTGACACAATCCTGAAAGTTCAAGACAATCTCAATTGTATGTGAAAAGTGTCGAGGCAGGGACACTTTTGTGTGATGCTAACACAATAAAAACAGCCTATTACCATCTGTATCAAACTTAAAAAGATCTGATACACATTTCTTTTTATTCACGGATAATTTCATCATGATATGATTTGTTAGAACTGTCCTTACCATTGTTATGTATAGTACTGAAAGTTTGCAGTATACAGATTGAATTTATATTAGCAAATAGAATTTACTTTCTTGTCAAATATGAAATGTTTTTGCAATTATCAATTTGAAATACAATGAAAGTTCCCTTGGCATCTCCTTGTGCCTAGCGCACAGTGTGTATTAAATATTCATATATATATAGGATCTTGCATGAGTTTCCATTACATGTGAGATTTATGAAACGAGTCTAAGAATTTTTCAGAGGCTCGCTAAAATGAAAAATTCGTGACGAGTTTCATAAATTTCATTTGAAATGTAAACGAGTATAAGAACCTTTTTTTTTTCACATTATCAAGACTTTTGGTTTATTCGTGTAAAACGACAATTTTCATGCAATCTTGAAATGTAGAAAGCTGCCATTTTGACTCCAGTGCATAAGTCTGTGACGTCATGTACTTGTCCTAGGCATGACGTCACAATTGAAACAATTGAAACTTACAACCAATCACAGGGCTGATAGGTCATATTACATGGGTTTATACGTAACAAAATATGACATGGGTATATTCACTGGATAACACAGTACATTATATATTATGTGATAAATAAGCACTTACTGGTGTTTGAAAGTTTAGTCAGTTGATAAGGAAAGCCAAACAAAGTACATTTAGGACTCATCAGTGGTACTTAACGGTTACCCCCTTTCACCACTGTAGACCACAATGGACTCATCCATATCAATGCATGATATAGTCTACTAAAGTTACATAGGGGTGAAAGGGTCAAGGCTATATAGGATTACATGATCACAGTAATTTACATATGTAAAATACTGACCACCTTCATCAAGCTGAAGGTTCTAGTTGGAGTGTGCTTATGCTAGAAAGAAGAAATACCTATAGGTAATGGGGAATTAGAAGAAGAACAGGAAATGATACTCGGACAGCAAAAGAGCAAATTGCCTTCCGGTTATTGATTGCAAACCTCTATGTGCTTCTGATTTTAATACTGTTGACTTTTTAATATTATGATAGATACAGTTATAAAGCATTATGAGGACAAATTCTTCACTGGACATTTTTTTCAAAATACCCAAGGGAGATAATTTGGGGGGGTTGGGGTTGGAAATATCACAGTTCACAGTTTTTTTTACATGGACACTGCTGTGAGTTATTAACTGTTTACTTTAAAAAGAAAACATGTATTTTCATGTTTTCAGTGCTGGATGATATGAGATTACATGTACGTGTGTATGTATTCTGTAGCTGATGCTGATTGTACCACATGTCATACTTTCAATATTTCAATATTTATTAAAATCAATAATATTCAGGAATTATTGAATATGGAAACTAATGTAAAACATAAAAGAATCTTTAATTTTCAGTTTTCAAGCTCTCCTTACAATTTCTGTGACCAATATGTGAACTAAAAAATAGCATATATTTTCACACACCTTTTTGACAGTATCATGAAAACTGTGACTATAAATATATGGCAATCGTTTCATGTTTAATATACTTCAAGATACAGCAAAACATACATGGTTCAGTACAGTGTGTATTGCCTGTGTATTTACAGTATGAATACAAATACAGTGTATTTTTTCACATTAATTACTTGCATTTCACACATAGGTTACCGGTAGTTTTGATATCATTTGACACTAGGCTAAGATGACATTATTATATTTATGGCATTTGTTTTGTCCTCCGTTGTTCAGTTGGAGGAGGCGAATTAATTTGCCAAAGCTGTGTTTAATTTATGTACAGAAATTTTTACCCTCGCATTTATAGTCGTTTATTGTGCTAACACATTTACAGGAAGCGACACCTCTTCACAAGTAAAACTGTGAAGTATTGCTTCCATTTCACCTTGTCCGGTTCAAACTCGCCCCAGTCCAAGAAAAATGGCCTCTTGTTGGTAACGCTTTATAGAAGATGCATTCTTATTAGCTCATCCACTTGTCCCAGTTCTGACTTAATGCTCTGCTTGCACCACTAAACACTAACTTTATATTACGGTCAAAGGTAACCTTGAAAGTCTTAAATGTTTTAATGTAAACACACTGGTGTTTACTGCCATGTTTCTATAGATATCAGACACACTGTTATAATGAAACACGATAAAATTTCATGCGACACAAGCTGTTTTAGGATGAAATATATATATATATTATTATTGAACAGAATGATTAGTGTGTGTTTCTTTGTTTTTATGTTTGTTATGTCATTATTTATGAAAAAAATAAATAAACCTGTAAAATTTTAAAAATCTGATACTTATTGAATTATCGTTTGATATATGCTTTGTACCGTATATGGATGAGTCTTTCATTGGACGGTGAGTACAGTTATCTAGGTTACTACCATCTGTGGGACTACAGTGTGACAGTTGTACTGACAATTCACTTAAAGAGGAAGATGATTGGACAGCGAGTACAGTACTCTAGGTTACTACCATCTGTGGGACTGCAGTGTGGCAGTTGTACTGACAATTCACTTAGAGAGGAAGATGATTGGACAGTGAGGACAGTTATCTAGGTTACTACCATCTGTGGGACTACAGTGTGACAGTTGTACTGACAATTCACTTAAAGAGGAAGATGATTGGACGCTGAGTACAGTAATCTAGGTTATTACCAGCTGTGGGACTGCAGCGTGACAATTGTACTGACAATTCACTTATAGAGGAAGATGATTGGACGGTGAGTACAGTAATCTAGGTTACTAACATCTGTGGGAACTGCAGCGTGACAATCGTACTGACAATTCACTTATAGAGGAAGATGATTGGACGGTGAGTACAGTAATCTAGGTTACTAACATCTGTGGGAACTGCAGCGTGACAATCCTACTGACAATTCACTTATAGAGGAAGATGATTGGAC